>NW_027613809.1:0-33367 GCF_965212315.1 Lampetra planeri
GTCACATGTGGTGTCACACACACCGGAATAAATACTATTCATTAGTTGACTTGTGCACGCTGAAGTATCATTAGTAAAATCACGCTATTATTCAATCCTATTTCCTTTCCTAATGATTTCTTACTGACTTAAGTTTATCGTTTGAATCATCTGTGTGTATATTTTCATATGTTGAATCTCAGCAGGTGGAATTTTAAGTTCCAAAGTTTCATCTGAGCAAACGCCAGTAAGTAATTTGTCGGCTCTTCCAACTGTGACTAATTCCTTTGGTGCCTGTGAATCAGTAGTAGCGATCACCACATTATTTTAAACACTGAAAATGAGAAACACAAAAGGGAAATAAAATGAGGCTGTTCAGCATGAAACCGTCTGATGTTTAACTGCCATCAGTAAGAACCACTGACAACTGAGGTTCTGGGTTCAAATGAGAATTTTTCTTGACTTTTTTTATGTCCAGCAAATTCCAATTCTAATCACATTTTAAAATATTCTGATGATGTCCCAATAATAAAATAAAATAATGATAATAATAAAATACGCACACACACACATACACAACGTAACAATCCTCTGAGACAAGACAATGAAACTACACAGATAAAAGTTAGTAAATATAGCAAACTGAATAAATAAGTAAGGTAAGTAAATTAAATGTTAATCACTTTCCGTATAAATTATTCATTATAAGTCCATTGCACAGGATATAATTACAATAAAATGGTATCTGCAACCAATGGAATAAAATAATACATTGAAAATAAAAAAACGGTGCCCTGAAAATCCAGTCAATGAGTGATAGACCTTCAACTCAAAACAGCAGGGGACCCTACGATTGAGCCCTGTGGGACCCCATAGGATAGAGGAGCAGAAAATTGCAGAACTTCTGTCAGACAAATTCAAGTGCGGACCATTCAAGTGAGGTTCCCGCAGTACCACTGAATGTTAAGTAATGCAACATAAATAATAAAATATTGTGGTCCACTGTGTCAAAAGCAGCTGCAAGGTCAAACATGTGTGACCACCAGCATCGTTTGTTGAGAGGATGTCATTAAAGACTCTTAGCAAGGCTGATTCAGTGCTATACAGAGTTTTAAAAGACCTTACGGATAGTAGTCTCATCCAGGAAGGACTTCAGCTGAGAAATAAACAACTATCTCTATGGGTCTATAACTCGCCAATACATCATGGTCGAAACCAGTTTTCTTTAACAGTGGTTGCACGACTGCATGTTCTAAAGTTTAAAAGCTCATGAGATGACACCAGATGACAAGTGACAGATGACATCATGGCAAGAACCAACTGACCTCCTAAGCCCCGCCCACAGACTCTTACTTACGTACTTGGAATTTGTGAAAATTTAATGCCATGAAAACAGGAAGTTCAAGTGTTTTTCCAGGATCCTGATTGGCTAGAATTGCTTTATACTTCCAGTTACAATGCCAACAGGCAAGGGAATATACACACTTCTATATGCGTGAACATGAAGTACACAGACCTGATCCTGAACAGTACATGACTACTGGTAGAGTACACAATACAAGCTAGATACACAGCTAGATATACAGTTTAAAATGAAAATAAAGTTTCTGCTTTAGAATACTTAAACTTCTGAATCCTTTCTACGTCACAACATGCGTTGTCGCATTTCGACATGTAAACAGATGGCAAAAAAAGAAGGTGCTACTTCTTTTTCTGTGAGTCGTCTGTTTCCACGAAAAACAAGAGAGAGAAATAGGCAACTGGCTCTGCTGCATCCTCATGTTCTTTCATCACTTCTGTGTGTTGGCGAAATGAAATTGAGGGTAAAAGTTCATGGTCCATTTTCTTGAAATGCTCATGTGAAGTCTTCTGCATCTGCACAACTGCAACACACCAGCTGAACACGTCAGGCCAAACCAAAGTTTGATGCTCATGTCATTAAGACTCACCTTTGCTCACGGTGGAATCGAAAAAATAGCAAACAGATGTGGTTTGTGTTGCATGCATATAAACTTTCTATATATGTAATACTAATACGCTAAACAACATTCTGATCGGTTAGACAACAATTTCCCATCATTATTTAGTTTGTGGTTTACTGAAATAGAAACCTTCAGTTGTGTGTGCGTGGTGTGTGTGTGTGTGTGTTGGATACAAGTGAGCCGACAGCTTCACAGGTGATCAGAACTTTGATGATGAGAGCAAATGCTGTGTCTTGGTTTGTGTCTAAATGTCCAATTCAGCTGCTTCTGTCCACATGGACACTGGAAAACACTCGTTTGACAGGTACTTCCTGTTTTACTCCAGTACGTTTGTTTTGTGTGTTTGTGACCTGTCTAGTACTGTTCTTTTCTTCGTTTGATGTGTTCTGGGTGAATTCCTACATAAGATTAAATCTTTTTGGGGGAAAATGCTGATTCAGTCGATGCAAATGTTCCTTTAATGATCTGTTTCTGACACAGTCATGAGTTCTTTTTGTAGCAGTTGATGTTCATTTCTTTGGCTTCATAAACAGGTGTTTTTCTTTTCTTCACCGACTTTCATTTTCTCTTTGCATTTGTATTATTTGTTCCTCCATCTGTCACTGCAACAGAAAGCTTTGCCAGTTTGTGCAGTAAAGTAAATTTTAATTAGGTGTAAATTTCAAGCATCTAGACGCATCTAGATCAATACGGGCTGTCGCACGAGCAGGAGGACGTCTGTGTCACTGCAGGGAGACAAAGCAAATACGTCTTTCCAAGCACACGGCAGCTTTTACGCTGAAAAGACTTTTGCTTCTTTCAAGCTCCGTCTTCCTCAATCACCACAAGAATAAAAAGCATTTGACCGCGATTCCACACAGACGACGCAACGACAGAGGACTACTCGCTAAATGTCAGTGTGGTTCAAACATTTAGAGCACCAAACCTCATTAAGAAAAGGTCACCAGGTCGCTGAGGTGCCAAACGTCTCTGTGGTTCCGACAAAGAAGCGAGCAGCCGGATGGCGTCGTTACCACGGGAACAGACGGCTCTGACAGACTCCACCGGTCGTCACCTTTTGGGTTGAGCAGGCACAGTGAGGGAGTTGCTGTCACACCGCTGATACTCAGCAAATGTTTGCCTCCATGCGGCCGACTGGACTGAACCAGCTCTGACCACGTTGTCTCAAACTCATGACAAATGACTAAAGTGGGACTGAGAAAGGAAAAAATGTAATGTTGTTGTATAAGTGAAAATACATTCTCTGGGCCCATCCGTATAAAAAGAGACAAAACTGTCTGGTTAGTCTGGTTGAATGTGTCTAATTGGTGAAGCTTCAGCTTGACACTCGTCTTCTCCACATCCAATAAAAACAATCCACAGGATGCTGTTCATGTCAACCGCTCACTGAACATAAACATGGAGCAATAAGGTTAAACGCGTGAGTGACAGCTCTGAAACCACGCCCCTTTTCCAAAATCAAAGTCATCAAAGCACGATTAAACATGCACAATCGACACAAACCCTTTCCTTCAAAATAAAAGGCAGACCACTGTGTTATATATTAATCTCCATATCTCGATCTCCACTGGAATTCAGAGTGGAATGTACTAGACACAAACTGTATTCAGATCTAGGCGCCTACTCTGGTTCTATCCAACAACCCAACCTTCCTCCTCCTCCTCGTCCTCCTCATCCTCCTGTCTCTCTGTAAATGGCCATCGACTCCTTTTCTTCTGTCATACATGTTTAGTATGAATCTGGAGAAAAGGCCTGGAGCCAGATGTTGGCTAAATGATCTGCTGGAGGAGAAGAACTAAAGGTGAACATCCTCTGCTGCTGCCCCGCAGAGCCTCGGGTCAGACACAGAGGAACGAGCCCTCGTGACAGCTTTGTTCTTCAACTAATAGACTTCACGAGTCGCACCAAGAGAGAGTTTTATTTCCGCAAGGAGCAAACAAATGACACGACTGGAGATTTATAGGTTACGGCCTCCAGCTGGGTGGCAAGCTGCATGGCACGGGGCAGCGCCGCAGCAACACCGCTCCCATCTGTCGTCACAGCCTGCTCCCGTCTGCATGCTAATCCCTCTCAGACCGCACCTTCGTGGAAACACCCTGGTGGCAGCGCGGCGCTCGGGATGAGGAGTCAGTGGAGCGGGGAGCTCACAGACACACCGTTGATGCTTGATGGGATGTGAAATGCAGATAAAGCAGGAAGTAAGAAGTAAGTGAGATTAGAGGCAATCAGAGAGGTAAAACTCCATCCACGACCTCATTTCCACATCAAAACGTCGACGCGGTTCGATCTGTGTGCCAAACAGATTGGCCTGATGTTAGCTACCACGCAAAGCATGCAGGCAGCGCTCAAGGTCGTTATTTCAAGGTCTGGAGGTGGTTGACATTCAACGCGGCTCCCTGCAGCTCCTCGGCAGAAGCAGCTGCTGGCAAAATTCTCCTCAAGCTGACTAATCATTTGTGTATGCAGCTATAATGTGCTTTCAATGTCTGGAAGTACAGATCATCCATCATCGCAGGGCCCAACGTCTCTGGACTGGAAAGGGGCGCAGCGAGTAGATGTGGCATATCTAAGATCTAATAAATATACATTTCCTCGGGCGAAAGGGAGGAAACTGTGAGATCTAAGGATTCATTTCCTCCACGGCCGTCGCAGCAGGTCGACTTTGATACAGAGCAGACGTGCAAACGTTTACAATTTTTTTTTCTCCGTCTGTAATTATGTCCAGAGGTCTAGAAATCTATTTGTTCTTGGAAGACAAACAAGGGTTTGCAGCATGTCAGCATGCAGGAACACGAGCTGGGAAATACTGCTGTGTCAGCATTCCCCCTGATGGTTCACCCTCTGAGGTGTGAGGGTATCCTCCTGACTCTGACCACTTTAAATCCACTGAGTAGGGAACAGGCCAAGATTACAACGTGTTTCATATCAAAACACTCAACAACAGCCGAGCTCAGATACATTGATGACTCATGTTTCTGAGTCAGGAATAAAGACATCATTTGGCCAGAACTGAAACTTTAAAAAACATGACCACAATATTAGTGCAATATATGAATAAATTACTAAATATGTACACATGAATGTATTTTGTCATTCTATGTTCAGCAGATGTTCATATTCTGCTGAGTCATGATTCATATTACTTATCAAGCATCTTGAGATGTGTGACAATCTCCCCTTCCGCTAACTATCAATGTTTTTCTCTATGTTTTCTATGGGATGAACCATGTTTCTGACAGGAAGGGCGGGTTCTAGTGATTCTAGGATGGTCATTGGTTAGTTCCAGAAAAAAATGAATAGCACATGGACCCCTAAATCTGATCTACTTTATCAAAGTCCGATGAGATGTTTTTAGATCAGACCGGGGTCAGTTACATGTGTGTTGGGGTTCTAATCGGATGTGATTTGTTGCAATGTGACCTCAGTGTGAACGGTCCTGACTCATCCAACAGACAGTTGAGTCCAGTCTGAAAAACAGCTCATATTGAGAATTAGCTGCTTATTTCTTTCATGTAAATGTATCATGTTGCATTGAACTTTGACTCTGCCTGCCCCCCCCCCCCGCGTGCTTTGGCCCAACACAGATGATTGTTTTGATCTTTTTTCCCTTCCGAATGCACCCACAACCAACTCGTCCTCCTTTTCATTAGAACTTCCACTGCTCAGCATCTTGACTTAACATATAGATTTTACATTCGATCAGCCCAGTTATCAGCTCATCCTCCTTGTTCTCTATCCAAACGTCAGCCATGTTTGTTGTGTGTGTATACGTCTCACAGAGCCATAGATCACTACATTGGTGCCCATCGTCGACTCGCAGAGCGTGTGGATGGAACCGCTGACACGTCTGATAAAACAGCATCCATGGTTTTTGGTCTGGAATGGACTTATGACGTCACGTGACAATTCCAGCAGACTCCGAGAGGGAAAACAGTGGGAAGACGGATGCTCCTGTAACGTCAAACGTCTACAGCAGCTATTGTTGCGTGACAGACGTGTGCAGGGTTTATGCCGCCGCCGTGGAACGTGTGTGCTCAGCTGTTACACGAGAAACACAAACAAGATACGGAGACGTAATCCGATCACATCTGTGAGGAGCTTTCAGCTTTGGGGGAGAACAACTCAAAACACGTCAAAACTCACAGCTGAACTCTGTTCAGAGATCTGTCTTCATAAAGAACCAAAACATTTCTTTTCTCCTTGGGTTCATTCTTTCATTGCTTGGCTGTTGTGAACATTTGGTTAATTAGTTTGTTGTCTCCGTCCAGCTCCCATCTCCTCATCACATTCACCAGCTGCACCCACCGATTAAAGACTGATCATCACACAATTTCTGGCGAAAACACAAATACATCCACTGAAACGAGGCTTTTACCATCACTGAGATATGCAGGATCCGCAGCTCCTCCTTCGCAGAGCTGCTGGCCGGGTCCTCCGTCGGTTCGGGGAGGTTCAAGCTGCCGTCCTGGTGGTGGATGTGGAAGAGCAGCGTGCCGTTCTCCAGCCACTGCTGCCTCCAGCGCACCAGAGGGATGTCCTCCGAGTTCCCCGAGATCTCTGCCGCACACAGAGAGAAGACACAGCACGCTGTTACTGCCGCCAACGTCTGCAGTGCACGTGATCTTATTTATTTCTTCAACTTGTGTTGTCGGTTCAGTCAATGAGCATCAGACCTTCAGCTGGATAGCTTGAAGAAAGGTCAGCGAGAGAATGAGTCAGTTTGTTCTGGAGAAGAGTGGAAGAGTTTGATGGAGACGATGAGATGATGTGATGAGATGGAAATGATCCTTTAGTCTTTGAAAGAAACGACCAACTCGTTTCCTGTTGACGCAGCAGCCATCTTTGTTGTGGGACATGACCACTGTAGTCATCCTGTTAAGCCCCGCCCACTGACCGGTCCATGGCTCTGAGCCCGCCGACATCAGTGATGTGACCTGTGATTGGTCCAAACGGATTCTGGTCCGTCGTTCATGACCCAATGTTTGTGTTCAGCAAACCACCACAGACAATCCAGGTGCTGAAGGAACATCTGGATTTACAGGTCAGTCGTCATGAATGAACGTAGAATAACTCAGAATTACAGTTCATATATTCAATTATTTCAATTATGACACGGACGATGGTCAGATCACATTCATGAAACATTCTGGAGTTGGACGAGATCATTACATGTCAGTTCATCAGGTGTGCTTGAGACTCGTCTTCTTCTGCCAGCAAAATATGTTGTAGTACCTATATGTACAATTGCATTATCTTATCTTATCTTATCTTATCTTATCTTATCTAACTTCTTCAATGTACATTTATGGTGTGAACATTGCCTGGATTGTCTGAACTTTAACATGAACGGGATTTTGTGGTTTTATTTTCAAAAACATATCTCTTTCACAATCTTGTGTGTGTGTGTGTGTGTGTGTGTGTGTGTGTGTGTGTGTGTGTGTGTGTGTGTGTGTGTGTGTTTGTGTGCCTGTGTGACATTAACCAATGTCTTCACAATGCCTCTTTCCTCCTCTGGGAACAGTTTACTGTGAAAAGGAGGAAGGAGACGACGACAGAAACAGGAGGAAAGGTGATTTACAGTAATCTGATGAGGCAGCCGTCGTAGTAAAACCCTCCGTGAATGCAGATCAGCTGAACCACTTTTCATATCATTAGAATGAAACTGAACAAACCACATTCAACACTCTGAGCTTCCTGTGTCCGACCCGCCTGCAGGTGATTCTGTGAAACGGGATTTCTGGTGGTTCTTGACCTCCACTTATCCCTGCACACCTGACTGTCACCTGATCCTGCCCAGGGGATGGCATGAACTCAGTAACCATGGAAACCAGCACTGTCGCTTAAAAATCAAAACATTTTCCATATTTCTCTGTGGAGATAGATAGGTAGATTTATTTTTATTTCTTTATCACCATCGCAGTCTTTTACTCTTCAGTTTTCTGGATTCTTCTCCAAAGTAAAATATGATCAACATGTCATACAAGTACAAAAACGGCAGCTGCATCACATCAAATAAAGATTCTAAGAAGCTGGAGACGTGAACGCACCAAAGGATCTCTGATCATCGAATGACGCGCTGCTCGTTCCCACAGCATCACTCCAACATCCTCACAGGACAATGACGTTCAGACTGAACGTAAAACACAAAGACGTGAGGAGGGTTTTCAACCACGAGTCCAATAGTGTCGTATCCATGTACAATATGTAGTATGTACTACTGCTGCACAGAACACACAAAGTGGTGGTAGTGGGGTTGTACAATTCAGAGGTATTGATGCGTAATGGGCACAAACTGTCGGGGTGAAATAGGTACAAATAAAACGTGTATTAATCCAAACAAGAGGAAATGATCAGTGTGACAGGTCGTATTTCTTTGTGGTACTTTCACCACGGAGGAGTTGATTTCTGTTTGTGTCTGAACGTGGTGTAAACACTTTCTCTGTCGTGTTCTGAGGCGATTTGTAGCTCAAGACAAAGACTACAAATGTGGTTTGGACACGATTCGCTGACAGCGACAATCTGATGGACCCAATAATCAGACAGAGTCAATTCCTGAAGAAGTCGCAGATCTTCCTCCTTCATTATGTGTGTTTGTTCAGAATGAGCTCATTAAAACTGTCTACTTACGTCTTCCTCCCTTCATTCTGTTTGCACTTGTGGCACGGAGGGGCAATAATAAGGATGTCTCCATGGAAACCAGGATTCAAGGGCTCATGAAAAAGGCAGTGCACTGTTATTGATATGTACTTTTCACCGGATATGAGCTGATTTTATTATTCAAGATGTGAAAACTGCATCTGAATCTCATGTGATATATAAACAGAAATGAATGGAACACACACACACACACACACACACACACGAGCAGTGCTGTGAGCCTTTATCCCGCTGTAGAAGTGACGGTCTTCAGACGAACCCGTCATCAAACCAGACGTCCTGCGATTGCTACTCGACCCCCTCAAACCGCCATCCGCCCAAACAGCAAGGCGCCTCTGAAGTTAATAAATAAAACGGTGGAGAGAGTGAAAGAAACGGCAGAGGAACGCGTTAAAGGGTAAATCGTTGCTCCGCAGGAACTCAACTGCTCCTGACGTGGACAGATTGTTCAATCTGTTTGTTTCCACACGTCAACGTTCTCAGCACTGAGTGAAATAAAAGACACAGTCAAACAGCAGAAATTCAAGCAGGTAGGAGGAGACACACACACACACACACACACACACACACACACACGCTCCGAGCTCATTTTATGGTTGCCTTTTCAGCATTTGCCAATTTTCTACATGAATGAGAACAAGGAACGGAACAATCAATCAAAGTCGAAGCGACTAACAAGCTCATCAAAATACAGAACTGCAGGTACTTCAACATCCCACAGACTGTGGCGGGTTGAAAAGTTCCTTCAAATTTCCATGTACAGGAGAATGATTATGTACAGACACAATGTGTGTGTGTGTGTGTGTGTGTGGGTGTCCACTTCAAGGTGAGCTGAGATCACAAGTTCCGGCAGCAGCAGCAGCAGCAGCAGCAGCTCTTGTAAAATACATGCGGCGCCGCATCTGATGAAATTCAACAAGCCTGACCCCACTTGGCTGTGATGAGAAATTCCACTTGTAGAGAAACGCCTGAGCTGCAGCGACTACTAAAAGTGAACAGACAGAAAGTGTCGCTGCCAAGATGGTGACTTTTCTTTTTTTTTTAAATAAACGGTTTGGACACGTTGAGAAGCACTTTCAATGAAGAAGGCGTTGAGGCGTAACGCACCACTGTGTGTGTGTGTGTGTGTGTGTGTGTGTGTGTGTGTGTGTGCTGACGGGGGGAGGGGAAGGGGGGTTGGCAGACTAAATAAAGCTGATGTAAAATAAGTGTCTGTTTCCCAAAGCGAAGATCCATCCACATGTGTACAGGTCGGATTCGTCAGCGTCACAACACAAATACTGAACAATGTCACACACTTTTATTCACCAGTATCATCAGAAGCAAATAATCTACGAACTAATTCCACATATATCATGTACTTGTATGTGCAAGGAACAATCCGAGCAGAAAGATAATACACAAGGTGTGTTCCACTTGTACTAGATGTCCAAGGTTGCAACTTGTAATTTACATGTGAAAACCTGAATTGTTTGTGTTCTAGTTTCATAGCAACACACAAAGCAGCACCTGACCAGATGCTGCACCAAGAACAACATGGAATCTGTGCAGGCACAGAATCTGAGGGGGGATAAATTGTCCCTCATTCTCGAACGAAGCAGTTATTCAAGCAGCACTTCTGCTCTAATGCAGTCGTCTCCTTGATGTTTACTTAATTCAACTTGCACATTAGCTCCCGCGAAGGCGCCAATGAACCAAACGCGGCTTTTATTCTGCGGCAAAGAGCCGTCTCAGTCTCTGTCACTTCTCGTCGCTTTGCCCATTTGCTCTCCAGCAGATACACGCTGATGGAAAACATGGATAAATGTCGATGGAATATGTGTTAAGGTTGGAAAAGCTCTTTATCCTCAAATTCCGTGTCGTTTGTATCTTGTAGCAGTCTTGTCACGTCCTGAGGTAAAATGTAAAATGTCGATGACGTGTTCCGGTGGAAAAATACCGAGGTGTGTAAAAAGGTCTATCGGCCGCTGATGAAGATGTGTCACCTGATCAGCTGATGTGTCAACTGACAGAGGATAAAAAAAAAAAAAAAAACGAGCTTTGTCTGGGCAACAACTCAGTTCACACTCACTTACTCCTCTGCTCTGAGAAAGACACAAGGACGAGAAGGAATGCGGCTTTTGTCGAGAAGAGAAAAAAAACAAAACAGAATGCAGAAAGGTGAAATTTCCTCCCATCTGCTCGTCTTCCTCAGTGTGAACAGTGATGATTGCTGCGGCTAAATTTGAAGCGGGTGTGTGGGCGACACACTGTATAAACCTGAGATACATGGTGGGGTACACAGGCGTGTGTACGGCTGAGATAAGTGACGCAGTGCTGCTAGGAAACCAATCTAGCTGCACAGAATAAAATGTGTATTGTTGCGATAAAGTGCAGTTATGGAGGAAATAAAATACTGAGTTTAAGAAAGTAAACATATGACTGGTCCACATAGGTGGACACAGATGTTTCCATATCGAGTCCTCCCTGATGGACATCACAAAGCCAAGAGACGTGATACTCAGACACTGATACGTCCACATTCCTCCCAGTAAATGCACATCTGATTGGGTGGTTGACATTAACAACATCCCAAGTTATCGACACACTTACTGAAATGTATTTAACACTTTGTGGGTAACAAAGCTTCTGTTGGAGCAACTCGTCGCATGCACACAAACTGTCCTCCAATATGGAAGGTTCCGGGGGGCGTCGTCTATGAACTCTGACCTTCAGTTCTTTCCATAGATTTTCAGAAATATATTTACTGAGAAAACTGTTGACGTGTTCCATACTTCCTGTTCCCTGCTGTGATTGGTGTAAAAGACAAATGAAGGCGCCCTTTCGTCTCCTTACTGGGTTTTATCACGTCTTCTTCTTATTACTCGGTCCTTGTCATTTGGTTTTCTTATCAAAGTGTCGAAATGACTTCTGACTGGTCAATTTTAATCTTGTAATGAATCAAGAGGTGGACCAGATGGAGACAGGACCGTTGAAGACATTCTTGAGGTAATAATAAGTCCAGTGACCACAGGGTGAAGAGAAGCGTGAAATGTGTCAAAGGGGCGCTTGGCGCTGTGAACGATCACATCAGACATGCAGCCATGACGCCTGTCCTCCTGAGGTGTCGGGCTCAGTTTGGTTCAGTTGTTTCCAGCGTCTGAGACGAGCAGACAGGTCAAACCCAAGGTCCCACACACTGATACCGACTGGTGCTGTAGTCGAGACGAGAGTCCAGACTGACGCCAGACTAGTGCTGGAGAGACCATATTCTTTTTATCAAATAATAATTATACAGCTCAACATTTATTACTCAAAATCCAAATTAAACCATGTTCAAGAAATGGTATTGAGAAAAAAGACGAGAACGACAGCACCGCTCACAACTAATACGAACTCTATTCAGCAACAAAGCACAAACAACAGTGTGTCGTTCACATTCAATCACCATCGTCCCTTTAAAACAAAGGAGAGGAAATGGAAATGGGATGCAGTTCAAATACAGTATCTCAGAGTCAACACCTCTTGTAGACCGGAGAAGCTGGAACACCACGGACTGATGCCCCACCCACCACCGTCCACGCTGTTATCCCATGTCAGTCAAAAGCAAGCACATGGCAAAAAGCATTGTGATTTGTATAATCCAGGACTGTGGGGTCCCTGTGGAGGGGCTGAGCCCTCGTCTGGAACGCTGCGTCTGACAAAACATCTCTGCTGTACAGAATGTAGAAGAGAATAAGCAGCGGAGGGGGGGTCGAGGCCAGACATTCCTTGACAAGCACTGCAGGCGTCACACGAGAATAAAAGACAATGGTAGAACATTGCACGTTGTCTTCAAATGGTGAAGTGCTAAGACACATTCCACTTGAAAAAACGAGGTGTTTTCCGAGCCTCAAGACAGGAAGTTGCTCTATGGAATATTTGTCATATATCCGTCAGAGGACCTGAGTTCAGAATCCAAGATGGCGTCAGCAGCACAGCAGAGTGTATCTGTTCCAAGTGTTTTTGTATCACTTTGGTCTTTTGTTCATGTCTGTGACTCAGACACACACAACTGCTGGGGTTGTTGTCAGCGGGAATGTTGTCACGGTGTTGTTGTATGTGACAAGGAATGTGTCACCCAACCTAGGATGAGTCAGGTGAAACAGTTCTCAGATGAGCAGCAGAACTCTCACAGAGATGAAAAAACCCTTGAAGATCCACGGAATCACTGCTGACGTAACGACAAAATGACAAGGAGCTCTGACTGATGTGACTCTAGGGTGAAGACAAACGAACCACGGAGCCCATTGGTCGTGTCACAGCGGCGGTTAAAGACCCTTTTTACATTAGAAAATGAGTCGGCCTTGAAACAAAACCTGAATTCACTTCTGTTTTGTCATGAGTGAAAGTGCTGTTTGACCCGAATCCTTAACTGACCCCTGAATGACTTAAGATGAGACCTTCCTGGGTTGTATCTGCTCCCGGCAGACAGGGGGCGCTACATTCTGCGACGTCCTCCGAGTGAGATTTTTCTGTTTAGGAACCAAAGAGGAACTAAACGTTTGTCCGTGTTGGAGGACGTAGCTCGTGGCTGAGGTCTCTCCCTTCGACCGTCTCTCCATGACTCCACAGATTAGAACTGCAGCTTCCCTGGTTTGTTTCTGTGTGTGTGTGTTTAACAGCCTCCGTGACCAGGAGGATAAATGAGCATTAAATACCCTGAAGACTATCGACGTGAACGTCTGACCGGGGAAACCGGCCTCTGCTGTCGCAGCTGCTGGTGTGCGGGTTTATCTGGGCCGTGCAGGCCGAACACCAACCAACTTATCGCCGCCGAACCACTGGGCAGGATGTGGCTGCGGCCCTGCTGCGCTGCTTTGACCGTCAGCTGGCTTTGACCGTCAGCTGGCTTTGACCGTCAGCTGGCTTTGGTTCACTGATCATACAGAGCAGCAGAGGACTTATTTAGTGACTGAGCCTTTCAAAGCAGCAGCTTTTGGAAAGGTGTGGGGGCATAAAGAAACAGGCTTCACCAGGTTACAGCCAAAGAAAAAGGAGAAAGGAGTTCAATAACATTGCAGGGACCTTTATACCTGGCACACCGACGAGCTCCCAGGACTGGGATGGAAGCAGAGCACAAACCCCCAGCAGAGCTTTTCCATTCCCTCCTTTTTCTTTGTTGGCACATCAGTAACGCTGTCGCAGGAATCCATAAAACTTTTGCAGGCAGGCTTAGGAACAAAAATAAAAGTCAATGTGACGACTGTGAAACTCCGAAACAAATGTTGCAGACGAGCACGGAGCGGCGTCACCCCACTGTAGAAGATTCCACAGCGTAACGTGATTTTTGAGGAACAAACAACGCAGTGATGGGCTCTGATATTCGAAATTGGAGGCGTAGCAGGAGGCACATCAGAGCCTTTTAAGCCTGATGAGATGGGATTTCGGTGCGGAGCTCTGTCTCTGCTCTGGCGGTGACTTCACAGAGGCCGAGGAGACGACTGCTTCATGCTGGGCAGCGTTCCGACGTGAGGCCAGACCTCAACGGGGTCGTCAGGTCACATCGCCCCTTTGTTCCGCTGTGTGTCACACACAGGATAGCATGTGAGCTGATCTGGTCGCCAGTAGCCTGCAGTGCAGCTCCAGCGATCAACCCCCCCCCAGACCCCCCTCCCTCCCCAACCGTGTCACCGTGTCTAAACATATTAACCCAAACGAGCTGAAACTCCAACACTTCAAACTGCCAACAAACTCGGATTCTGCATTTGTTTTGGACTTGGCCAGAGGCCACAGGGTAACAAAGGCTGCGCGGCGGGACGCTGCCGCAGTCGAACCTGACACACCCACATCCCACCCAGCAGGGCGACGTCACGCAGTTACACACTCAACACGCGTCAGCAGGAACGCCTCGACTCCGCCTGGCTACTGACGATGAGCGCCATTTATCGTACAGGCTAAACTAACCTGAATGATCTGAAACTGTTCAGAAATAAACGCTGGTCCAGAACAATTCTCTGAGCATTTTTATGCAGTTTAGCTAAAACAAGTTCATGTCAAATCAGTTTTACCTCGGAACAGAATGACATCATAGGGAGTTCATTCAGCTATTTTATTTATTTATCCATCATTTTCATATTTTTAAGTATTTCATTGGGTTTTCAGGGAAGAAGAATCCAGAAAAGTGAAATTCATGAATATCATAAATGTGGTGCCACTAAGATTGATAGTGATTTTTTTCACTCTGAGCAGAGAGGAATGTTATGATATCATATTCTGTCTAAAAACGTACTCGCCATGGTTTGTTATCGTGATGTATTCATTCACTAGATATATTCTCTGACTGTAGCCTGAACAACATGCCTCTTTTACTTCACGCCCCTTTTTGTCTTTTGAGTGTTTGCGTCGTCTGGGTGGACCGCTGAACTCAATCCCCCCTTTGGGATCAGTGCACTTGTCTGACGTCGGATTGACATTGTGTGTCCTTTTTTATTTTTTAAATTCACGTTCCCTCGTGGCGCGACATGAGATCACTTCTCCCGGCAGCTCCGCTCACTCTGCCCTCGTATATCGAAGAGCGACGCTCATCTTAATCGATGCTGATGGGACGGCCGCAGGGAACAACTGCTAATGTGCTTCAGCGACGAACCTGATGTTCTCTGGCTGTGACTCGCTGACGTCTGTCTGACACGACGGCTCCGCACTCGGTCACTCAGTCACCTTTTCGTGATGGTGGCGCTCCAAAGCCTCATTTACCAGTTCAGCGCAGTAAGATGGTGACTGGGGTGGACGTCGCTGTCCCACTGCCCAGAACACAGAGACACAGAGAGGACAACGTGTCGCTGCCGATCATCTAGGGGACCTACGCATACTTTGAAAGGTAATATAATTACAATAAAATTAACTGTATACTTGAGTCTGATCAAAAGATGTTGTGGAAGAGCTGCCGTGTTGATGTTCTGTACATTATGTTCTCTCCACAAACCGGTTCAGTATTTTACCTTGAGAACGAGAGAGATGATAGATGAATAAGAAAAGAGATAAATGAATAATTGATAGCTGATGAGCCAGTTGAGTAACTTCTCATTATTGTGTCCTTGGATTTCACATCTGTCAACACAAACTGCCCACATGGCTCAGAAGCTGTGAAAATAAATAAAAAAATGGAGCAGAAAGTCAAAAGCAACAGCGCTGAAGTTAAATATTAATGTCACACAAGAGCCAATCTGAGAGGAAGCAAAGTAAACAACAACAACAAAAAAAAGTTGCACCCTGTTTATTTGAGTTCTAAATTATGAACTGGACAAACAGTGACACAGACTAAAACAGAATAAGGAGCATTTTCATGTCAAGAAAGAAGCTACTTTTTATAAAAGTTATTTTCAATATGAAGGAGAAGCACTTGAGGAAACGCTGTCACTTCGTGGCGGAAGATTACAACATTACGTTGTCGGAACACAGGAGGAGAGTCATTCGAAACGACGCTGTCAAACGCCGCACGCACGATGACACAAAACGGTTCCTTGTCGGTTTTTAATCATCCTACAGATGAAAACAAAGACGAGTCTGACTCATCCTCTGGTTTCTCATGTTACTCGCTCAGTGACTCTGATACTAGAAAACCTTATATCGACTGAAATTCAAACTATGGATAGACCCCGACACACACACACACACACACACACACACCCCTGAGAAAGAGCCTGCAGCCAACAGTGTCATTATTTCAGGCAATTACAGACGTTAAATGAGGAGCTGTGTGACTAATAAGCTTATAAATACTGGCGGCGACAGGCCGCTGCTGTCGTCTCTATCTGTCAGTGGCGGACGATCACGCAGGAACGATCAGCAGCTTTGTTCCAGTGGCGGCTGCTCGATTCCGCGCCGAAGACCTCGTCAGATACTCATCAGCTCCTTCACCGACTGAAGTGGACGTGTGGAACTGTGCGCGTTTGCCCGTCAAAGAATCAAATCAAGCACTTGAACTTCTTTGATTAGTCTGACTTCTGTCTGCGAGCACGGGAACAGCTCCAGGAGCATCCAGCCCTCCTGTCACTTGACACATTGTGAGCTCACACCTTCAGTCTGAGCAGTCGCACAGTTCACGTGGCTCCAGAGAAAGTCAGTAAACAGCGGCAGACAGGTCTGTACTTTATCCGCCGATATCAACACTTTAGGAATCACTCCGATGATGAAATCTGACTGGTGAATGTGGATCCTGCCAGTAGGTGGCAGCACAGCGGCATTCAGTTCCCTTTCCAGCCGTGGAGGAATGTAATGGAACATAAAGAAAAACATTATCAGACTGATTTATTTAATAAAATAAGATTAAGGTTGAACAGATAATTTAGCTATTTTAAGACCGAAGTGACATATACAGTATGTCACGTTTGAGATCTTTGCCACCTAGTGTTGGAATTTGGATTTGGATTTTTTTTAGAAATGTGTTCCATGTGCTCTATTTAGTCTGTTTTATGCCCCCCCTTAATTTTCCTTACAGTAGAAATGGGTCGGGATCTTTATACTGATTTATGCGACTGGCTCAAATCGACGATGTCGCCCGACGTCACTTGTCCAGAAATGTAAGTTAGACGATGTGGGGACACGGACCTCCGCAGGTGACGACAACTGTGATTGGACTGTTTGAGTCACCTGACCTGAGTGATTTGTGAGCGGAGCATGATGGCGTTCTTGATGTATTTAGCATAGCGGCAGCAAGATCCGCTAACTTTCACTCAATCGTGCTTGAAGTAAGTAAGTAAAAGAAAAACGCAGATGCAGATGGTAGAAACGTACGGGCCAGTTATAATGTGTGAAGGTTTTTTTTCCACAAACTATCAGTTGTGTAACTGGTAAATGTCGTTTATCAGATCGGTCTGAAAAAAAAAGGTTTTACTGTTCTGACTGTGGTTCTGACTGTTTTCAAAAAGAAAAAAACGGAGACACCGGAGAAACAATCCAACACGGCGACGGGTGTCGGTTTTCTTCACATCAAACCTTGTCATGTCAAACTGCACAAAACCGCGTTCTCGCTCGTTCACCGACTGACGGCGGCAGGCACATCACGGGGACTTCTATCGGGCTGAAAAAACACACAGCTGACGTTACTTCAGCGTTTGTGAAGGTGTGATGTGTGACATCAAGACGTCGCCGGAGCAGATGAATGAGGGAGATGTTCTACATCTGCTATTTGAAGCTTTTAATTAAACGCGTCCAATGACTGAACCGACTCGGTTCAAAGCGCCTTCCACAGCTTCCTGTCACTGGTCGACCTTGTTGCTCTCTTGCTTTTTTGTTCACGGCTGCTTTCTATTTTTACTGGAGTCCTGCCGGATTACCTTCATCTGCTTAATGGCTTCCTGATTGCGTGTTGAGTTCTTCTGTTAGCTTTATTAAAATTTCATTTCTGCAGTAATTAAGCAAAGCGCCACTTCTTTTCTTGAAGGGAGCTGGAGCTGCTGAGTCGCAGGCACATTAATTAAACATGACGCTCTTGTAAATAAAGCAGGCTGTGGTCTAATTGCTGCGCTGGCACAGTGTCCAGAAAGAACGTGAGGAGATGGTGGCGTATTAATAAAGCTCCACGGGGACCAGGAGGAGAGCTTTCTTCTGCATGTTAATCATTTGTTCCATGGAAAGCAGGAAATATCCGACTTGACAACGTGTGGTGAGGTGAGTTCAGTGCTCATGAAAAAATAATCGGTGAATCTGTGCAGTCAGATTATGTGAATAACTGTTTCAGAGCAAATATTTCCTCGCTTGTCAGAGCAGAAAGGTAAATCTGAGAGCTGCTTCGCGTCAAACGAAAAAACAACAACAACAACATCGTTTCTCAGGCTCCGTTGAGGAGACAGGTCGTCCATCTCCCTCCTCCGCACCAACGATAACATCTGTTAGCACATCTGGAGATCAGGGAGGAACGGGTTTGTAAATCTTACAGGAACATTTACAACAAAGACGGTGAGTTGAGGGGGAAAAAAAAAATGCAGATTAGAAGCAGGATCATACATCTTCTGTGGTGTGTGTGTGTCTCACTGAATCAATGATGCTCCTCCCTCCTGTTTCGTTTACGTGAGCGATGGCGGCACATGAGTCCATGAAGTCACAGATTTAAAACAACAAGCTCAGGCAGACGGGCTCAGAGCCCACTGACGGGCTCAGTGGGCGGGGCTTATCGGTTCTGTACACAACAAAGATGGCTGCTGCTGGCCAAGAGCAGTCGTTTCTTACCAACAACGGATCATTTCCATCGCCGTCTTTCCATCAAACTCTTCCACTCCTCTCCAAAACCAACTCTGACTCGTTTCTCTGATGACGTCACCTTGTCCTCTCCTCTACCTACAACTTTCTAGTCTGACAAATAAACATAAACATGAGAGAAATAATTATCATCAGACTTCATAAATGTGCATTTCTAACATCCAAATAAATTCTTGTTTAGTTGCACACACACATACGACTTCTCTGCTGTCTGCCTTAGAAGACAAGTATCTTCTCACTGGCGTGTGAAAGTTTAGTAGCTGGGGGGGGGATAGACAGATATCGACTTATTCCAATAAAAACGTTCTCTGACGCTCGGATGCTGCAGAAGCATCAGAACTCAGCACTGAAGCACAAAGCTCCAGGAGCGTTCCGTGTCTGTCACTTTCCACCAAGCAGCTTCTTAACATGCGTCTGCAGTGTCGCTCCTGAGCTTCTGGGCTCTGGCAGGTTCGTCCACACACGGAATATCAAACGCTGCTGCTGCCTCACTTCGGCATGTTTGAGATGCATGAAACCACCTGTTCTAGCCGACGCCTCTGAAGTCTGCGAGCGAGTAGAAATACCTGAACGAGCTGGAACTCACAGCTAAAACAGGCGGAAACGCAAAAACCTCTTTGAACTATCAGAACAATTGCATTCTAGCGCCACCCGATGGCCACCGAGAGATTCCATTAGATGAGATGGGAACTTTGTTGATGACTTTAATTACCTGTATCAATAGAGTAGAGTATGAAAAACAAAGGTATATTTAAAATGTATTTTAAAAATATATTCAAGTGTCTGAAGAGCAGCTGCACCAAAAATGATATGAACAGTTACTGTAGCAACAGTTGCTAAGTATCGATGTTCTAAAGGTGCATGTCACTGTAGTTGTCTTGAAATGACACTGGGTTTTATCTTAGTTGTTGATGACATGTTGGGCTTTTGTCCCTTACAATCCTTGTTGACCTCAAGCAACTGAGAGTGAGCAGATCGTGTTACCGCACTAACTGCCACATCATGTTCAGCTCAGAATCACCTGAATGTCACGTGATGCCGTTCTCTCTGTACGCTGCTGATTTGACGTAGAAGCACAAATCAGACTTTTAACCAGGAGTTGTTTGGGTTGTTTGTGAGTCGGGCGCTCTGGGTCGTCGCCAACGGAAACGTTAAGTAGCACACACACGTTTCAGACAGACAGACAGGACAGTTCATGGGAGCTTCGACCAAAACGTGCTGTTGTTCAGTCGTTTGCTCACGATGTCATCACAGGATAAATGTTTCCTATCTTTGAAACGGAATCACGCTGTCGTTGACGTTTCATCAGCTGCAGCCTCCGAACCCAAACACAGCGTCAGTTGTCCATTCTCCAGCTGACTCCTCTCACACCGACTCACTCACTCCGTTCCTCCTTCTTACCCTCCTCTCTCCTTCGCCGTCACCTTCTCTTCTATTCTAACCCCCCACAGCTGTCTGCTTCTACCTTCGTCACTTTTCTCTTTCTTCCCTCACCTGTCGCCCTGCAGGGCGTTTAATCATCAGCTTAATGTCACACCCTATTTAAGGAACACACACACACACACACACACACACACACACACACGACTGGGGATGATCTTACACCTATCAGCTTCTGTGGCTTTTTTGTCAGCAGTCAGCAGGTTGCAAAATACAGTCGACAAGTAAAGAAGCACAGACACACACACATACACACACAGACACACACACACACAGTTGAACTCTGTTTGGATCCATTAGCTCCACGATTTTACGCTCATGTGCATCAACTAACAGGTTTACTTCGATGTACATGCTGGTACACTGCCGAGCCAAGAAATGTTCCAGAAAACCCTGGGACCCGTTCCACCTGCTGATTAGCTTCAAATTATCCATCCAGGGGATTGAATAAGATGGATATGAGGAGGAAAATAGAGTTTGTTGCTCCACACAGTAGCACAGAAGCATAAAAAAAGAAAAAATATATATGATCAAAATCCTTGAATACTTGTTTTCTTTAAACTGACGTGAAGGCATCTTGGAATGCAGCTGCCAGTCAGCATGTGTTGGATCTACATGGCGACTGTGACTGTGACATTGCCCCCCCGCCCCAGAAGTTTGAAGTCAACTTAATGCTCAAGATAATAATTCAAGTAAACTTGTTTTCAAAATGAATATAGTATCTTTGGAAGCTAAAGATCTTAAAATGGCTTATGAGGCAGCGGACATGTTATTTTCGGTGCAGTGAATTAGAAGATTCACTTTGGGCATGTAGTAATTAACAGGACAAGAAGCGTAAGGGGATTAAGTACAAATGAATTAGAACCACTGATGACACAAACATAACAAACGCAATGCTGAGTCTCGATAAGCATGAGCTTAGTCGATCAATGGCTGATCAATGACAGAGCCAAGACTGATCAATGGCTGATCAATGATCTCTCCTGTCCAATCTGCTCCTGGTTCAGAGACGTTAAACCGTCAACATTATCGCTTTTGTTAATATGACCTGGTCAAACAGAGGAGTTCAGGAGGAACTAGTATCAGAAAAAACACAGCCGGGCGTCTACACCGTGTCACTGTTGTACTACGACAGTACTACGACATCACATGTTCAGTGCTGCTGAATGTCTGCTGCTACGTGCACATAATGCTGTTATCTGAGAAGTTTTTACTGTGTGAGTGAGTCAAATGTGGATGTTTGTAGGTGACAAACATCTTACAGTTGTATTTGTTGAATGACAATAAAATAAAAAACAAACAAACAAACAAGGAAATACTTGAATGTGCACATGACATAGCCCAGCAGTGTGCGTGTGTTGTGCGCGCTGCAAACAATATATTTTTTTTTCTTACAGTGTATTAAAAATAAAAAGGTGAGTATGCGCAGACAAGGGTGATCAGGTGGGACACATGGTGGAGGTCCACACCTAATGAAACTATACAGTCCACTGATAAAATAAATGGTGCTGACTTTGAAAAGAATGTGTCCAAACTGCAGCTCCTTTTATCAGATCTGGAGTGGGAATGTGACACTCGCTGTTGAAGCAGCGCCACATAGACATGAAGTGATATAATCAGCAGGAAATGGATTCACTGAAGGAGCAGACGCAAACATTTTTCTCTCTGTTGACTGAGACTGTAGAAATGTGTCTGAGTGCTTTTAAACAAAGAAAGAAAGAAAGTGTTTGACCTATTTGGGACTGATTGATGTCTGACTGAGAAACTGACAGAACCGGGTCAGGAAGGCGACGCCAAAGGGACGACGGAGACCGATATGAAGTAGTAAAACTACAAACAGACCGAACTAACCCTGGTGAAACTCTGGTGATAAACAATCAGCTGATCAACACGAGTGCACGTCTTAATTCCACATCAGCTCACTGCTTTTTATTATTATTATTATTATTATTTACATTCAAACAAATAAAAACCTATTGTCTGTAATTGTTGCTTGTTGGGCAGAAACTGTCAGTGAGTAGAAGAAAATGAATATAGAGTAGTTTTATGACAAGCACATAAATGTTGAGCTGATTTTGAGCCAAAAGTTTTTGAGGGAACAAACGTTTAGTCGTTTTCACTTCTATTTTTCAGCCGACGTCTGGTCAATCAAAGGTTTTATTCAGTGAATCATCCTCACAATCGCAAATAAATGCAAACAGACACTGTATAGACATAAGTGAATTTTGTAATCATGAATATTTACATTGGTTATTGTCATTTCATGACACCTTTGTCTCCACTGATGGAACTGATCAGTTTACAGTTACATGGAACAAGTGCACTGACCCCAGTCTACAATCATCCTTCATGTAGAATAGTATTTATAGTCTATATTATCTTATCTTAGTTTGGCTTTTTTGTATTGTAACTTCCTCATTCAGTTTCCACACTCTAGTTACAGCATTCAGAATTCATTACATTTTTATTCATTCTTTGAATAGTGTTTTAGTTTTTTTCTGTATTTTATTTACCCTGCATAATCTAATATATTATTTTAATATTTAGTGTACTCTTTAATCATATTTTTTATAGTATTTTACTTCTTTGCCATTTGCCAAATATATCATATATTTTTATTATTATCTTAGTTTCATCATCTCTGGCCTGTTTGTGTGTTTGATAAATATCTTGATTTTTTTTTTTTTTAATGTCTGTTTTGACACTAAAACCTGAATACGTACCCCAAAAGACATTTCAACACAACAGGGGCCCGTTCCAGTAAAAAGCCCAGAGTTTGTAAAATCCTGAGTTTCATAAACTCAGAGATTTTACTGAACCCGCCATGTGGAACGAACCCCTGGAGAATCCAAACTGCCACAACAGAGTTCAAACCGAGCATCATCCTCAAAGCAACGACGGGTCGAATGTGACACTGAACCGACGTCCTTCCTGTGAGGCAACATCCCTCCCCAAGGTTGAGGAGCTGACAGATCGAGGTCGGCCGCTGATGACAGCACCAAATTAAGATGTATTGCTTTTAGTGGCGTGATGAAATCAGGACATTAGAGGGAGAAGAAACCAGTCAGCTGCTGCGAGAAAAGAGCTCAAACAACCTCTGGGCACGTTTTTTTTTTTCTTTCCTCCTGCGTTATTTGCTCGTGTGAGCACATTATAACAAGATTCCCTCCATCTTCCATTTTATTTGTTTTAGGAGCTCTCAGCGGGGGCCGGTTCATGCAGAGCCATAAATTACTGCACCTGCATCTTAAACAAAGATTGAAAGATACTTCCAGTCATCAGCTCATGTTTGTTCAGCTCCTGGTCATCACACAGTGGCTTCTGTGAGCCTGCATATAGATCACACACACACACACACACACACACACACACACACACACACACACACACACACACACACACCTGACAACCTAATAAAATAGCGGCGCTATTTTTTAAGGGTACCAACACGCTGCCTGTAGAACATGTTGGATTAAAGTCTCTGATGTCAACATGTCACATCAAAATAGACTTAATGGAACTTGACTTTCTAATAATTGCTTTTAATGTTGCATTGTTTTATTATTGCATTTTATTGTGAAGCACCGTGCACTGCACGATTGTGTGAAAAGTTGGGTATGGTGTAGAAAACAAAATGAATAAATTCAAGAAATAATAATAAATGTAATTTATATTACACTGTATACTGTAAGCAATCTCAAAGTGAAAAACAAAAATCTAATGAGATACCAAAATAAAATGTGAATGGTTTTCAGTCTGTTTTAAAGTAAATGAAACAGATAAAAACTGCTGGTTCATAAAAAGTCTGAGGTTAAAATGTCTTTTTAAAAAAGAAAAGCTTTAAGTGTGTCTTGACATTTTTTCTGATCATTCTCAGTGGACATCGTAGTTACTCATTTATTTAAAATTTTAATTCAATAATGCTTTAAAAAAAAGATAGAGCATGTTAATGAACATCAGCACAGAAAATAAATGAATCTACATGAACCAATGTGGGTTTGAGCAAAATAACGTTTAGTTTACAAATATTTTCAATCTGAAACGTTTTCTTCTAAATGGGTGTTGGCTCATGTCCATTACAAACTTGTATTTTACAATAAAAACATTCCTGTATAAACTGCCAGTCGGTGTCCACGCACAGAGATCAAACACAGGTCATGACCTCTGACCTCTGAACACAGGTGAGTAAACCCCAAAGATGTGATGCAGAGGAGATGCACTGTAAATCCCATAACATGTTCAGTATTACAACCAACTCAATGTCAGTTGCGCTGACACGTGTGTGTGTGTGTATGTTGAGCAGTGGGGGGAGGGGGGGGGGGGCTTTCACCATGTACAGACTCAGTAAGCAGTGTTGCCATGGAGACCAGCTGCTCTTCACAGACCACCAATATCAGCAGCATGTTTTGTTGTTTTTTTTCAGACACATGAACCCGTTTCCCAACTCGACCGATTCTTCTTCAGAATCAACAACGTTCACACGTTCACAGCAACATGTTCTCACTGGTGTTAATGAGTGGGTTTTGGTTGGTGGACAAAGACCTAAGCAGATTAAACGCACCCAAAAAAAACAATACACCGGTCTCTGGATCAGCTTTCAGTGTTTTGTTATAGTTTATGAAACAAATGGGCAAAATACGCCGCTTCATCATAGTATGTGTGTGTGTGTGTGTTTGTGTTTTGTGATATAATTGTGTGAAAACCAACTAGTGAATGAACATGAGTTGATTTGATCCAACAGCCGAACCATCTGTTCTTTCTGAACCAATGACATCAAATCACTGAAATCAACAGGGTCCCTGTGACGTCATCACTCCTTCAGACAACCCTGTGTGACCACTTAACGTTCCAAATCTGAAACCTCTGCCAGCTTCATTTCAACCTCAAAGGTCACATGTGAGTCACTGCAAAGACATGTGGCGTTTAAATCCTCACAAACACAAAACCACATGCACTTTTCAGACAAAGGTGAAGAACAGAAACGAATCTCAGCATGAGCTGCGTTCTTTTTTTTTTTTTTTCCCTCATATCCAAATGACGCTTCCTGGTCTAAAGTGTCTGCACACGACAGAACTACAGAGGCTGAACCTGGCACCGTACGATTCAACACATCTGCTGAATTCAAAGCCACAAATTCCTTTTCCAGGATCAGACAAAAGCTCGAAATGTAGCTGAATTCCTCACTCGCACGCACGCACAAATGCACCCTTCCATGGACCCAAAGTACTACTACTTTTATAGATTAAGAAAACAACTTAAAACGGTTTCGCTGTTTGAGCCAATGAATGTTTCATTCATGCATCTCTGACGTTAACAGGATTGTTTACCGGACAAGAAATCAATGTATTGGTTTATCTGGAGGAGTGAAACAGTTTGGACATCTGCTGCCTTCGTTTGTCTGATCGAACTTTATGTTTGGTGACACATGCACACACACGCACACACACACACACTATTACAACGAATGCCTATGTCTAGGAACTGTTTGACATCAGCACTGACTCAGCAGCTGTTGCGTTAACGTTATGAACTGAAATACACAATATCTATGTTAATGCAAACTGATTTCCATTGCTGGAACGTGAACAAAATGTCCTCGTATTTCAATAAATAATTTTTGCTGAGCTGCAACAGAATAAGAATCAGAATTTGAGAAATGTGACCAAGAGAAGAGACATAAAATTGTGAAAAAAAAAAAAAAGAAAAAAAAAATACCATTACAAGCATATTTTTAAAATAAAACAGAATAGTGTGCTCAATGTCTAAGTGGTATAGCCAGTAAGATTTTAACAAATTAAAACAACAACATTAATATAGTTGTGGAAGAAGAAGATTAGGAATTGTTGTCTTCCACTCCCCAGTGTGAAATTCCATTAAAAGTTTTTCAGCAGCAAAATGCTACATGAAAAACAAACACCAGACACATTTTCATAAATATTTAGCAGCCAGAGATCTGTTCTGTTTGAATTTATGTGGTCTGAGTTATTCCCCTCCACTCTTGCGTAAATTAACAGTACACTTTAAATTATAAACACTTCAGTCTCATGGTGAGAAGACGGAACACAAACTTTAGAGGCCATCGTGTTGTTTCTAAACACACTGTGAGAGTTTCTCCAAAGAAACTTTTACTGGGTGTTAGAAAAGAACCTGACTGACAGATGAAACGGAACCACAGCGTGTTTCAGCACAAAGAGTTTGAAGGAGAAACTGGGGCACAACGCTCACTGTGAAAACTTTACAGTTACTACATCAAAAACTCTGTTGTACGTCTGTTGTAAAGTGAAGTTCCATCAGTGTGATACTGGAAAATAAGGACGACAGGAGGTGAGAATGTGACAGCAGCAGCCTTCCTCCTCATCGCCGTGGTTACATGTCAGGGCACAGGTGCCATCTTTTACATTTTAATGAATTTTTTAAAGGATATCTCTATTTTTTTACATCTATATAGAAATACAAACAAAATAGGAATTTACTTTGTGATAGAAGTAAATTTATTCATTCTCACCAATGAGTTAGCTGAACTCTTACAGCACTAACTACAACCACATCTCCATCATGCTCCGCTCACCAATCACCTTTAGAACGGTTGTAATCAGCCACCAAACTATATGTTGAAATAAGGAAGGGGGGGGGGGGGTGGCCAAAACAAAACAAATATGAATGCAAATAAACAAATATGTTTATAAGCCTTGTGAAGCAACAATTTCTAACAGTGACAGGTTAATAATTCTCGTATTTTCTCTGCCCCTGTCAGTCGTGGGCCCTTCATCAATTGACATCACTTGTCTCCCCCTTACGTTGCCACTGGTTACGGAACCCATTGTAAGAGATTTCAGACTGGACAGAACGATACATGCTCAACTTTCCAGGGGCATGAGAACGTCCGGAAACTCACAGACAAGTCTGACAGGTCACAGACAGGTGCGCTCAGCAGCTGCTGTCCTTTGTGGACCCACCCAGGAGGCTGTTGACACCAGCTGGAACATCTGGTGGTTTTAAGTACAAGTCAACTTGAAGGGGTGCAGGATAAAAACATATCAGACTTATCAGACCGATAACGTTTCTCTTTACTTCACTGATTGGTTCTTGTCATAATATGAATGAACAGTCGTCCAATAGGGCTGTCGGCTGTGTATCAACCTGACTTCTGCACAACACAGCTGACGGTCCCGACCCCATTAATAAGGCAAAAAATTCCACTAATCCTGAAGAGGCACCAGTAAAAACCATTCCAGGTGACGACCTCATGAAGCTCCACGTTTGAGCTCGTGGACGACGGGAAGTGACGTGGGTTCGATGATGTAATGGTGGAGAGAAGCAACATGCTACACAGGATATTGAATATGTCCTAAATTCCCCAGATTAAATTCACACGGAAAGTTTCTGTCTGGAACAATGACACAACAAACAGACCCAGCTTCATGACACACACACACACACACACACACACACACACACACACGTTCAGCACCTCGGACAGAGACTCATGTAAACTGCAGCACGGTGAACACATGAACTCCCAGTTGCGTGAGTGACGCTGCTCGTGATTCACGCACTGTATCTGTCTGTTAGGGGGAGATGCTATAAGTGGCCTGTCGGTGATGACGTCAGCAGCAGGTAGCGATGCTGGAGCTGGAACTGACAACATTCGGCTGTTTCCGGCCTCGTTCGGCGCTATGCTATGTTTGTAGCAGGCCGAGGCTGCAGCGCCAACACCGACACGCACTCACCGAGGACGAAGAAGGGCAGCTCGGTGTTCTCCAGGTCGTCCACCACCACCACGTCCCCGGGGAAATCGTTCCGGACGGAGAAGAGCAGCTTGGGCTCGGAGGCCGACGGGCTGTGCATGATGCTCAGGTCGTTCTCCCGCAGGAACGGCAGCGCCGACACGGTGACGCTTTTCATCTTGCACTCGGTGTCCAGGTTCTGGTCCTCGTCGGCGGCCACGCCGCGGACACCGGCGGGCACGAGCTGCCCGGTGAGCAGCAGGAGCGGCGGCAGCAGCAGCAGCAGCGGCGGCGGTGTCGGCCCCGCGTCCATCCTCGCCGTCGCCATGGCTTCACTTCCTCTGCGCTCGCGCTGCTTCCTTGCGTGCGGATGAGAGCGAGAGAGAGAGCGAGAGAAAGAGAGAGAGAGAGAGAGAGAGAGAGAGAGACGCGAGGCTTAATGCAGCTCTGCCTTTTAGTGGAATTGATCATAAACCTCAAATGGGTGAAGTAATCCATTAATAGATTCATAGAGGAATGGAGTGTGAGTGTGTGTGTGTGTGGTGTGTGTGTGTGTGTGTGTTGTTTCAAATGTAACAGTCGTGTCTACGTCAGTGACTTTAACAAAGTAATGTAACTATTAGATTCGTTTTCTAAATGCTCTCATGTGTCCGTGTCAACACCGACTACTGTCAAAACGCTTCAAAATCAATAAGCACATCAGTTCCCATCCTGGACATTCATTCACACATATGATAGAGTGGAACTATTCAGCACATGTAAAAGTTGAGTGTTCACACTGAGGCTGATTTGGAATCAACATCGGAATTGGACCAGATGTGAAAAGCTTTGTTCACATTGCCACTGTAAATCTGATTTGTAGCAGATCCAGATTGTATTCCTGAAAACCCACATGAAATCAGATTTTTCCAAACCAGATTCAGACCATGTACACTTGAAAAAAAAAAAAAAAGTCAACGTGATACATGATACACTAGATTTTTTTTCTTTCTTTGTTGACCTTTGTCAAGGTCAATAGCATAAGACAAATGTTGAGAAAACTCAAAACTCTGTTGCATCACGTTGACTTGACATTTTGTGTTTTCTCTGCGGTTTCTTTTTTAACGGTGTATGGAGATGGGATTCCAACAGATCCGATTACATCTCAACGTCTCAGCCGCTGAAACGGGATTTCAAAGTGTCTTCCGCGTCAACAACAACATGTATCCAGTGAGGGGGAAGTTAATTCAAGGCACTTTTAGAGCAGATACTGTAAGTGGTTGAAAGTGAGGACAGGGGAACGAGCCAGCGACTTGACTCCACATGTGACGGCCCGTGAACACAGGATAATGATTCCCTCTGTAACTGACGTTTCGTGCCACTTACGAAAAACGTCAGCTCCACAACATAATTTGCCTCAGATGTACTTCCTGGCCGTAAGCTGTTACCATAGCAACCAACATGCATCAGACCAGGTCAGCAGGAACTCGGAGCAGTGGATTTATTTACCTGCTGCAGCGGCGAACACAGTGGAAGCAGAGCTGTGAGAGGCAGAACCAGAAGTTAACCAGCTGTTGTTTTATCACAAACACTGGAAATCTGACAAGACAGCATCAAAGTGAAATTGGATTTAGACAATAATTTGCACAAAGCTTAGCGACTTTAAATCCTTTGGCTGTTTCCATGACCCCATGTTTTCCATTTGGATTTAGATGGGAGCTGTAAGAAAGAGGATTGTGTTTTTTTGCGTCGCCAGCTGCGGTTTCTGTTGTTAACTGCCGTGAAAGAAGCAAAGACAAACAGAACGCGGCTCAGACTTTTTGTCTGGAGACGTGTTGGGGGCGGAGCTAATGATTGGACGGTGACTTTGATGCATCACTGAGATGAAACCGAATTGTTTTTCAGAGCAACTGCTGACAAAAACCTCGCCGTACCTTCAAACACACACTCCATTTGTCTCATCCAATCAGGTTTGATGGTTTGTTCCGACGTGATGAACACGTCAGACTGAGTTGTCTCTTTTCTTTGCTGGTTCCGGGTGTTGATCTGTCAACACAATTCGTGTCTGACATCCTGCTGAGTGTGACAAGGGAGAACAATTATTCAGTGACAAACAACTCACCTGCTGCCACACACACTTAAAACACACTCTTGTGTGGAAATATGAAAATATGGTTGTGTTATACGTTTATTTCCCATAGATTTTCCTCCTCCTCATCATCATCATCATCATCATCCTCATCATCCTCACCGTGTGACAACGAACCAAACGCCATGACTTGTCCTCTGGTGTGTTTTATGTACAGTGATGAAAGATGCTCAGGTCTCATCTGGATTATGTAAAATCCATTTGTTTATGATTAAAGAGAAGAGGAAACATTGGTGTGTGTGTGTGTGTGTGTGTGTGTGTGTGTGTGTGTGTGTGTGTGTGTGTGTGTGCGCATACGTGTGTGCACACGTGAATGGATTGAAAACTTGGCAGAGATGAAATTCTGATAGATTTGCTCCGATGAGTTCTGGGCTGATAATCAAAGGATGGAAGAGGGTGGTGGTGGTGGTGGTGGTGGGGGGGGGTGACAGACAGTGAGTGAAGGAGGATGAGGAGAACACACACACACACACACACACACACACACAGAGCCGGAGAGGGAGCTAGCAGGTGTGAGGATGGTGGGGAGGAGCAGGCGAGGGGTCTGATCAAGAGAAAGATCTCACTGTTTAATCTTCACACTCTTTTCTTTGCCAACCCCCCCCCCACACACACACACACACACACACACACACCACACACACACCCTCTTTGTGGGCCGTAGAGCCCGTCACAGTCAGAAGAGAGTTATGTCGTCATGCTGCTGATGAATCTTTCGTCCATTCGTTCTAATTCTGCTGCAGCCTCCTCATGTCCTCCTCACACACACACACACACACACACACACACACACACACACACACACACACACACACACACAAGACTGGAGTGACTAAATCGGATGTTTCCTCATGAAGCCCCTAACCCTAACCCCCCACCACCTGTACACAGGGCGTGTGTCTCGATCCACTGTGCTGATTCTGCTCAGTGATGGATTGTAATGTAAGGCTACAGTTTGTTAAAGGTTAGAGGTAGGTTGTCTGATGACAGGGTTGGTTAAGGTTGGCGTGAGGTCGGGAGTAGGTTGGTTAAGGTTGGCGTGAGGTCGGGAGTAGGTTGGTTAAGGTTAGCGTGAGGTCGGGAGTAGGTTGGTTAAGGTTGGCGTGAGGTCGGGAGTAGGTTGGTTAAGGTTGGCGTGAGGTCGGGAGTAGGTTGGGTTAAGGTTGGCGTGAGGTCACGAGTAGGTTGGTTAAGGTTGGCGTGAGGTCGGGAGTATCTATCTATCATCTATCTATCTATCTATCTATCTATCTATCTATCTATCTATCTATCTATCTATCTATCTATCTATCTATCTATCTATCTATCTATCTATCTATGTATCTATCTATCTATCTATCTATCTATCTATCTATCTATCTATCTATCTATCTATCTATCTATCTATCTATCTATCTATGTCTGTCTGTCTGTCTGTCTGTCTGTCTGTCTGTCTGTCTGTCTGTCTGTCTGTCTGTCTGTCTGTCTGTCTGTCTGTCTGTCCGTCCGTCCGTCCGTCCGTCCGTCCGTCCGTCCGTCCGTCCATCCATCCATCCATCCATCCATCCATCTATCTATCTATCTATCTATCTATCTATCTATCTATTCTCTATCTATCTATCTATCTATCTATCTATCTATCTATCTATCTATCTATCTATCTATCTATCTGTCTGTCTATCTATCTATGTCTGTCTGTCTGTCTGTCTGTCTGTCTGTCTGTCTGTCCGTCCGTCCGTCCGTCCGTCCGTCCGTCCGTCCGTCCATCCATCCATCCATCTATCTATCTATCTATCTATCTATCTATCTATCTATCTATCTATCTATCTATCTATCAGTGGTTACAGGTCAGTCTGACTCAGCATGAGCTGCATCGATTCAAAGCTTCATACTGAATCTGTTCCCGTCAATGGAAATATCTTTTTACTGACTTAATCAATAGAAAATAATAAAATGCACGTTTTCACTCTCCAAACTGTTGTTGATGTAAAATCAACCTTTGGTCAGCAGATACGTCCAAACGAAGTCTGAATGTGACCTCAGGTGAAAAAGTTATTGCTGAGTCATGCTCTTTGCTCAAACCACTGATTCAGTCGTTTCACAGGGGACTTGTCTGCACCAGTCGGTGTGTGTATTGGACGGCACAAGGGCAGTAATTCCAAGATGTGATTTATACACATGATAGCAAGCTTATTTAATTAACGCTGAGGAGATCTCAGGTTGTTATGTTCTTATCGTCAAATAATAAATGTCATTTTCCGGGAACATTGTCTGCAGATCTGAAGATAACGAGCCTCAGTTTCATGTGATGTGGTTAATTTGAGGGCTGAAGAGCATGTGTTTCAATAATAAGAATGATAATGATAATGACATACATAATATGTATGAGGTGCCAGACACGTTCATGTGATTTCATTTAAACTTTGGTTTAAATTTAATTAGATTCATTTTTTTTTGTCCTGGAAGCTTAATGAGTTACCTGTTTAGAGAATAGATGACAAACGAAAAGACAAGAATCGCATGACATAAGAAAATAAAGAAAATTAGATTTCACCTGCAGGAGATTTCCAACGAGGTCCAAGGTGTGTGGCTTTTTATTTGTTTTTTTCTTGTTTGATTGTTTGTCTTAATTGTAAATTCATGTTCTTGTTATTTTTGTTGATGTCATATCCACTCAGCCTGGATGTTCCTCAGTTTTCTTTTCCCTGCAACTTTGAACACTTCACCACCCCATCTCTCCAAACCAAACATTTCATCCCCTCGTCTTCACCTCCTGTCGTGTCTAAAGCCCTATGAAGTGATAGTGTCATTCCAGTTTAGTTCATTCACCTCACAGAGTTTGAGAAATATAATATAATATAATATAATATAATATAATATAATATAATATAATATAATATAATATAATATAATATAATATAATATAATATAATATAATATAATATAATATAATATAATATAATATAATATAATATAATAGCCTCTGGTTGGCTTCCTGTCCTGGGATCTTTCAATAATAATAATAATAATAATAATAATAATAATAATAATAATAATAATAATAATAATAATGTTGTTTCAATAAGTGTTTTAATAATATTCAATATACCGTTGTTATGGTCAGATTGTTGTTAAATCTGGAGATGCCTGTTCATGAATGTGATGTCTAACATCAGTGCTCACTTCAAAGCAGCACGTTTGTGTTGAAATCAGTGTCTGGCAGTGGTTGTGTAGATTCATGACCTACAACTTGATCC
>NW_027613810.1:0-33357 GCF_965212315.1 Lampetra planeri
TAGAGACTGAATCTCTGATACACAGTTCACATACCAAATGGAATGAGTCCCTGGCTCCTGCACACCTGTGTACATTTATTCCAATATCCCATGTATGTTTTCTTTGCCTAACTTATTCATCTGTAGGGTTTTAGTCAGTGCTGATGGTTTTTCAATGTCCTGACCGCCACCTAACTCGCTCACTATCTACTGCAACACAAACAAAATCTACAAATGCGAGGCATTAGTGACATTAGAACAAACGGGGAGCTCAGTTTAATTGGAAGCTAATTAATTTGACAACATTTAGGGGAGGTCTATCAAAAACAGGTTGTGAATAATAATATATTTCAGAGCTCAGGGCATTGCTTGTATTCGAAAGCCTCATCGGACCCACGGTGAGTAACATGGCTGGGTCATTTATGGTGATTTCACAACCCCTTGGAAAGACACTCTAGTTGTCAAACTGGGGAATAACAGGTCAGAAGGCCGTGAGGAGCAGGAGAATGCAGGGGGTGAAGGAGACTGTCCCCTGCATTACCACTATCTTCAAATAGGCGACAGAGATGGCATCAAGTGCAACAATACAGACGACAGCATCTGCACCTACGTGACAACAATTTTCTTGCTAATATTTTCATTTGTCTCACTGCTTCGGATTTATTACATTGTACAAGTAATGGTCATCCCCTGAATATACCGTGTGAAATATGTCACATTCAGATGTCAGTTCCACCGCAATCCTTCCCTGACAAATTAAGCAATAACGTGAAACTGCTGCTTGAGGTAAAATATTTATTAACTCATAAAGCAAATATTAATATTCAAAAGTAGAAATGTGAAATAATCAAAAGGTGAGTGTTAGTTTAAGAGCAGGATGACGTTTGAGTGATGATAAACGAGGTCTGCGAAAGCTCTTCCTTGTCCCTTTATTGCACTGGAGATGAAGAACAGAGGGGATGTCGACCAGACATTAACAGGCCTACTGTAAATTAATCATAATTCCTAGTCTGATGATGGCCAGCCAGGTTTTATCACCCGGCGATCGATTACAACGGCCAGTGCTGTACAACACTGACACTGAGGAAGAACTTGTCAGTCAATCAAACTTCATTTCTATAGCACTTTTCATGCATTAAAAATGCAACATAAAATCGCTTAAAAAATCGTGCAACCGAAATGCAGCTCATGATAAAAAAACACCGCTCCCTGCCACATACAGTAGACCTATACATCCACATGCATACCTGAGCACACACGTGCATGCACACACACACACACACACACAACAACACATTCAATGTCTTCCCTCCTCAAGTATATGCCTGAAAATGCAGTTTAATGAAATGAGATGCACAAAATAGCACAAAGATGCTAAATTCTACATTCAAACATGCAGAATCTGAAAAGGCTTTATTCAATTATTCTTGTTTTAAACAGCTGGATATTGAAATTGTTATGTCTCTTTCTGTGAAAAATGTGGTGCAGCTTAGTGTGATCCATGTAGTGGAAAAAAGGCCCACTCTCCCAGATTTGGTTGACTTTGATCCTTTGCAGCATCTACTGTATTTGAAAAACATTCTCCAAAACTGCACATTCACTGATACAATATATTCATCAGCGTGCCAGCAGTTACATCACCACTCACCCACTGCTTTTAATTCACATGAGCAGCTCAACCCTGACTAAGTGAGGATTAAGATAATCAAATTAAACAGCAAATAATAAAAAGTCTTGCGAGAACGCCGTAATGCACCTGACTGCTGCGACTCGTGTTAGCGGATGTCACGGTTGTGTTCATCTACATTGTTCACCTTCTCGGATGTGTTTGTTTTATGAACACCCTGATGCTTAGTCGAGGCCAAATGAAAAACTCTCTGTGGAGAGACTGAATGGTCTGCAGCCTCATTAAATAGTCCATGACCCATTAACATCTCTTGCAAATACGACTCTGCCCACAACATGTAATGACACACACAGCAGCACTGGCATACCCCCCAACAGTTCTTACCCCCCCAGTGTAAGAACTGGTGGCTCCACAGTCTGGATGAATTAGTTGCTTGTGTCGTTTCAAAGGTCAGTTTACTGGAGCTCATAGCAGTGGAGTCTCAAAGGCTCCAGAGCACATGAAGCAGAACCCCTTGAAGAATTCAATTGGAATTAAATTCACCCTACACTAGCTCCAACATCTTGGAATGATATCACACCAGCTAGCCTTCTATGAGAGCCTGTGTCAAAAAACATTTCATGAAGCTCTCAGCAGATCAGCGTCAGGTGTCTGCTGCGTCTCGTCTGCTTTGTTCGGTCTTGATGTCTCATTAGTCTGCGGGCTACAGGCTCATTGATCTCAGTGAGACGTAATTACGTTAGCAGAGCAGAAGTTTTATCTAGATGTAGTATGAACATGGGAAATGAAGATCTGAGGCTGATCATCTTTTCTGTTTACAGTCATTACAGCTTTCAATACTTGAGCTTTTGTCTTGTGAGTACAATTTCTCATTATGAACGTAGCTGTAATAAAAGCCCCACTGCATTGATTTTAGGGACTGTTTTCAAGGGATCGTGTGCCGTCTGGTTTCCTTCTATATTTTAGGACGGTCAGGAACCCTCATTAATAAGAATCAAAAATGATGAAATGTCCTTTATATGGCCATACAGGGTGCATTTCCATCATGTTCTCCACAGGGATTCGCCATAGTGGCATATCTTTTAGGAGTGAAAAGTACGACATGAGAAAAGTAAAATTCCTTTGAATATGACAGTGTCAATAAACCAAAGAGCCACTGGTCCACAGACACAGACACTGACATTTATACATATCATATGTTCCTGTCATGAAAATATATTTAGCGAAGCTGAGACATTTTATGGATATGGCTCATTTGGAAGAGAATTGTTCCTGCCTATAATCTCATGCAGTTCACTGTTTGAACTTTAATCTTGTTTCCGTTTTGGCAGACATTTTGAAGCTGATTCACAGCAGTAAAAACATGAATTCGGATTCTATTTAATTTGTGAAAGACATTAAATTCTGTTTTAAAATATAATACTAATAATAAGGTATGTATAATATTTGCAGCATTCAACCTTAATACTGATGTATAACAGTGTTGTGGACCAAAAATTGTTGAATGAAACTTTCCCAGTGCCTGAGATGTATTCAGACCTCTTGCGTCAGACTTAAAAAAGTTGTTCCAACAACTTCCACCCTACAGTGAAATACTGAAATCTTTTGTCAAAATGAATTAATGTTAATACATTAACAGATTGATTAAAATTCCAAATGAACATGATGAGTGACAGAACAGCTACAGCAGAATGTTCTGTTGTGCTAAAAAAAAAAAAAAAAAAAAAATCCTGGAAAGTGACTCTGCTGCTGTTATGTCCATCTACATAAACTGTGATGTAATCCATCCTGCAGCTAGGAGCATGGATTACCAAATCATGCAGCTTTGCGGCTACAGCTTCTCCAAATCTTTCTTATGTGATGTTTGTCCTCTTGTCTGTTCTTTTCTTCAGCCTGTCAGGCCAAAGAGCAAATTGTATCAGCAGGGGTTTATTCAGTTCATTTCAACCGTTGGCTGAAACCTGCAGAACAGGAAAATGGAATGATTTTCACACCTTCACAACATTCACACACCATCCAATCAGGGCTAAACACGAGATGTGAGCTGTATTGCAGGACAAAGGAAAAAAGGTGAAAGTAAAAGGCAAAATATATTCGTACATTTCGTACGTTTATCATTTACATTCAGTATAATCAAGATACCACACCAAACCCACACATTTTTTTAAAATAAAAAATATTCCTTGAAGGGAAAAAATATGTAATATATGCATAAGTGCTTTTACATAAATTGTAATTACAGACTGACTGAATGACTATAACTATGAAGCACCGCATGGTATTTATATATTTTTCTTAAAAATACTTTACTGCCATCTTCTGATATGGTGGGTGTGTGGGTCTTAATTGTAGATCTGATGGATGAATCAGCCATTACTACTTTAGTGCAGAATTCATACATGATCAAGTGTTTTTCTTTCAGGCTGAGCATAAAAAATGTGACAGTGAATGATCATTTCTGCTAGAAAACATTTCAGGATCTGAAAGAAATGGGCCAATGATCTACAATACGTTCATTTCTAGATTGCAGGGCGGCTTTAGGCTTTTCAGATTATTATATAACAGCAGTCCTCTGAGATGTGTACCAGTATACCCAGCCTAAATGAATCTGCTGTACAAATGTGTATAACTATATAATCGTCTTGCAGTACATGCCTCACATGCTGTAAGTCAGTGAGATGCTGTACGAATCAGTAAATGAAGAGAAAATTTTGCTAAAAGAAAAGTGGGAATTCTTTCGATCACATTTGATATTTTTACTTTTCATGTATATTCTTCCGAATTTCTAGTTATTACCCTGTATAACTTTATATATGCACACAGACTCCCATGTAACACACTAGAAAATACATAACATGTATAAATTAATCATTTATCCATTCCCAAATGTTCATCTGGAGATGACTGCCACACACACTTTGTTTCAACAGGGACTGAATCTGCTGTGGCTCAGTGAATTACTATAGTTAATTGTCCCTAATTAGGAGGCTTGATTAAGGTGCAGCTTCTGATTCAAGAGCAAGCCAGCAGGGATGATCTCTGTCTGGCTTTCTCTCCTCCTCTAATTGTTCTTAATAGACCCTTATGCATAAATGCATTTTGGTTGCGTTTTAATAAACCTTTCTTTTTTAAACGACCTTTCTGGAAACAATTCTTTCAAAGACAGTGACACAGTGTGTTCCTTCACAGCTGAGATTCTCATTTGCGTCTTCCGATTTTTTTTCGTGTTTCTCCTCCAGTGAGAGCGTTAATGGTCAGGTGCCCTCCACACTTGGACAAACCTCACAGCCTCAGAATAAAAGTAGAAACTGACAACATGATTTCTGATATTGAGGTATAGAGGATAAAGAAAAGGATACATACATACATATACAGTACATGCGTGAGCTGAGTTAGATTTAAGGTGGAGCACATTAGAGGTGGAGTGGATTTTCACAAATACTCCATGAAACATTCAACATGGAGGAGTCTGTTACAGATTTGTTATTATTAGATTCCCAAGCTGGAAAAGTATCGATGATTATTTCGTTCAGTGTTATGAAACCTGTCTGAACCTTTTCCTTCTTGCAGACACCCAGAATCCTTGAGATATGTATTCACATTCACATACAAAAATATTCTTACATCACTAGGTGTCCCTCAGTTCCTTTCCCAACACAGCTTTTAATAAGAAATAAGCTCATTATTTCTGTGTCAATATAACTACAAAGACAACTGCAGCCTGTCACACTGAACAAGTTAAAGTACACTGAGTACACTACATTAAACCTTGCATCGAGTGAGCCATGCATGTCAATGGAAACTGAACAAAAGTTTGAACGCTGGCGCCCTCTAGCACTGACAACCTCCACTGGAAATAATATGATGTATTACCACCAATTCTTGAAGAATATAATCGCAAATCCTCAGTCGCATTCGCATTTCTATTCTGAAGACTTCTGGAGAACATTGTGACCAGTTCAAAGGTTATGATCATTTTCATCTCCTTTTCCTCTCCTTGTGAAGAGGTTGGGGTTCCAATGAGTTTAAGATTCAATTATCAACACGTCCTTTCAGTCCAAGCATGAATAATCCTGACACTTTATGAGCATCTGTGCTACTCGCTGTGGGTTTTGACAGGGAAATAAACCTGGAAAGACTGGGGCTTGTTGTATGTTTTGGATCAGTGGATAATAAACAATGAGGGGAAGATTGCAGCTCAAGGACGCACACTCATTCAGGGGAGTAAGATTATTATTCAGGAAATACAGGGGAAAGAAAGACAGATCATGATTACAAATTGAAAAGGAAACACTCGTTTGAATGCAAGTTTTAAAAAATTATTTATAATATGATACAAGGGTATTTTGTGCAATAGGTTGCTGGGTGTGTGTGAAACCTGTACATTATGAACATAGCACTGAAATTTCAATACCAACCTGAAAGCAGAACATGGCTGTTTGGCCATGATAGTGTCCAACGGCTGTCGATTAACACATAAGCTGTATTATACAAATGGTTTTCTACTAGTAAACAATGGCTGTATAGGGTTATATATTTATATAAAGTGCAACAGGAATTAACACTTACAGCAAAAGCCTGAAGTGCTCTGTGACTGAGTGTAAACCACCACTGAAAGTCTTGTCTATGGCCGGGAGGTTGAGCAAGAACAGTCTGAGACTCTGAAGACGGGGGTATTATCCCAAACCGCTGAGTATATAATGTATAAATGCATGAAAGGGTCAATCTGTGCAATAGATTGAATCTTACAAATATAATCAGTAAGAAGAGCGATGAGGATGTTACAAAAAATCCCCCTTTTTACAATTATAGATACAATTTTGTTGCTGACATCTTTCCCAATACTAGCATAGCACCACAGGCTCTCATTTTCTCAAGCTTGAAATATGAAATAACCTGAAATAAATGAGAAGATTCATTCTTATATCAGAGGAATATGGCATCTTTTTACATGAGAGATATAAGAAAATATATGCACTGTTAGTGGCTACATTACATGCTTTGCTTATAGTTCATAATTTGTGTCTTCTTCTTACAGGTTTGTCTCTGTAATGTTTCAAAGTTAAAAAAAGCGAGTGAATTCAGCATCACAGTTGAGTCTCAAGAATACAGGAGAGCAAAAAAAAAAAAAAAAAGGCATCAAAGCAATCCGTTGAACTCTGTCCAACACGTCTGCACGCTGAACAGCAGCTGTGGGGCATTCTGGGGGGATGATCTAGGTCTGCTGGGAACCCTGCAGACAAACAACAAAATCTGTTGGACACATGACTGACACAGAAGACTGGGGAGTTCAACAAGCTGCAGAATCACACACTTCAGTGACATTCGCCCTTACAGAGTTTGTTCTTTTACGCTTCCAGCAGTCTGGATTGAGCCTTTTCTGCTCCTCAGCAGAGCCTTGGCCTCCATGGTGTAATCCTCCTCTCCTCACTCTTCATCTTCTTCCACTTGTCACCCAGGATGACACTAATGGCTCTGCAGAGAAAGGGAGAAAGAGACGATCGAGGATTTGAAAGGATCGATGAAGGTTTTTGTTCCATTTCGTTTTGATGGAAGCTAATGCCCCATGCTACACACCCCCTGTCTTTGTGAACACAACAGTAACAGACAGAAAGACAGACAGAACAACGCTGGACGAGGGAACATTACCCAAATGGCCTGTTCATTATATGGCGTGAAGAAGGTCCTGATGGGAACCATGCTGGCTGGAAGAACGGTAAATTGGGGGGGGTGAGATAAGTGCACTTATAAGCTGTTCAGTGCTGGTTCTGCAAACATTTAGTTTGTATTTCACAGCTCATTCAGGGGGAGAGAACAGATATCTCCAAATTACAATACAACACCTGTGAAAGGAAAGATGCCCTGTGAACATCACCTGTCCTCCTCAGGTGTAGTTTCACATATGCACCATGTGTGCAAATATATGCACATTACATTTTTAAAAAGCAAGAGGCTGTAATGTGCTTCCAGTGACAGGCCTGACAGAACAACCCAGACTGGGCTGTGTTCCAGGCACTAAATAACTCCAGACGCATGACAGACGTATTATAACTCCAGCCGTGCTCAGAAAGCCTTGTGCCTTTGGTTTACAAACTGTGCACGCAGATCTGCAAACCAAAGGCGCAGGGAATGTGTCCACACCACTGGGGACACCGTTCTCCTGATCCCTACGTGTACGGACAGATGCCCTTCAAACCGCCTGACCAAGAACCCAGCAGCTTCTCTTTGGTGTTCAACTACAAAGCTCCACCTACAACGTCATGGGCCTTTAATCAGTAGCTCCAGGCTTGAATCCACACTGGTATTCTCTCTGCTGTTTAAATGAATGACTGAAAACTGCAAACATCACTCTCATATACATGTACTTTATCGTACTTTATAAAAAGTTCCTATAAAAGTACCTGTTGTCCTTCCCCAGGATACATCTGCGTGTACTCCACTCTGTATTTCTTGGCGAAAAGCATAAAGGCATTCATTGGACGCTTGCATTTTGTAGGCGTGGGCACCACTGGCTGTCCCTGAGGCGTGGCTTCGGCCTGACTTGATAGCCGAGGATTGTGGGGAGCTGGAGCGCTCGAGTTTATCACAGTCTGGACTGACCGCACCACCGCTGGACATTGACGTCCGGCGCTGACGAGCCATGCTGCTGAGAACGTACACGGCCGAGGAGTCTAACGGGGTGAAGTCGTAGCTGCAACAAACAGAGGTGGCGAGAGAGAGGCAGAGATTAGAATGAAAACGGTGGCGTGTCATGTAGTAAAGGAATGAAACAACATGTGATACATAAGAATGTGAATTGTGAATTGTTTGTGTTACCAAAGAAGAGAATGATGATGGAGTCTTTATAAGCGTGCTTGCATGAATCAGACATTTAAGAATTTAATAGTGTACCTTCTAAAAGTATCAAAGACGACTGAGTCATCGCAGTTTATTGCATCTGGGTGGTTTGGTGGCAGGCATGTATCGCCCAGTTTCATCTCGTAGCAAGGGATCCCATGGTGCACCACTGTAAGGCTCGGATAAAAGGAGGACCACCCTAGAACAACGACAGATTGATCCCACAGCTGTTACGTCAAGTAAAACCTAAACAAGTATGACCGTATCTGCAGAGGAAGCTGACGTTTTCTTTGAAAGAATACATTATTTAAGGCCTCTTCCAGCTTCCTGTTGTTTCAGTTCAATGTTTGAGCTGAAGGCGGCATTTAAGGGAGGTGGGAGCATAATCATATGTATAATTTTACCTTTATTTCTGACAAAAAAGGGATGATCCAATCGCATTCAGCAGTTAAAAGACCATCGTCCGGTGAGCCGGGATCAAAGGGTCAGTTGAGAACCGCCTGGCCAAAAGACACAGTCTCCTCATGGCTCACCAGCTTCAGCCCCTCCGAGCCATATCTCTGTGAATGATGCAGGTTGGGTTAGATGACGACCAAGATGAAATGCTGAGAAATGTCGAAGCCAGTCCAGACCAAAGATGGGGTGCAAACTGAACGGTCGCAGACACAGACACAGTTGCAGCGGCACCATCGGCCCACTTTCGGTCCTCGGTGCTGGTCGGCGCTCTAAGTTGCAGTTGTTGAATTGACCAATCAGCTGCGAGCTGGTGACAGTACCCACATGGGGCTGTGTACGGCCTACAAACAGGCTAACAAACATGCTAACTTTGGAACGGAGGCCAAGAAGAACGTGCTTATCATCCTTTTGTAGCACAGACATTTCTTCACAACAAAATCACATTTAAATTTGTTGCACTTGGGATCTTTGGTCTGGACTGGACTTTACACATTATCAAATCGTTGTGTTTGTAAACTATCACAGACAGTTTACTGATTGACTACAGCTCGTGTGCGGTACTTGAGTAATTCTTAGGATATACCACAACCATTATGGCCGACTACCTTAAGAGAGGAACATGAGGTCATCATAGTGTCATCATCCGAGTCGTCATCAGAATCTCCAGGTCATCGGCTTCCTGCCACTCCACATTGGGACCTCGATGGAAACGCAGGCGAGTTCCTGAATAACAGCACAACGATATATGGACAAACAACAACCTGTGAGCTGGGACGGAAAGGAATAGGAGACTTTAAACACTGACTTCATATTGACCCCTTTTCCACTTTGTCCATTTAGCATGAAGCATGAGTACAACCTGACAATTATATTAACAATTAAGAGTCACTGAAGAGAACAGTTGGTGTCCTGGATTTAAAACAGAAAATATAGGCTGGTTCATTAAGGTTGTAGGAACTGAAGGCACATACTAGATGGTGGCAAATATTGCTGCTACAGCCCCCACATTTACCATTTGTTAGATGTGAAGATGTGAAGATAATTCATGATAGAGACATTTATGGTTGGATTCCAAGCGGTAGTAGCAGCAATCATTGATTCCCTCCACTTTGGTGTTCTTGTGAATCTGGTCAGGACAAATCAGTGTCAAACTCCACCTGGTAGTTTTACAAGGCTGCTCGGAAGTAGCTATCCAGTGTCACCCAAACACCACCCTGACCCTGAAACAAGTCCCCCAGTGACAGATGCTGCAATCCTCCAATGACCAGTTTGTTTCCGCAGCAGAAACTATATTTCCTAATCATCCACATCACATTTCTAATGTGAATTATTGACACCACAAATGGTGAATCTGAATGCGTGTCAGTGTAATTCTGTGTATTTGGACTGATAGACAACGTGTGTGTGTGTGTGTGTGTGTGTGTGTGTGAGGGTGTGTGTGTGTGTGTGTGTGTGTGTGTGTGTGTGTGTGTGTGTGTGTGTGTGTGTGTGTGTGTGTGCAAACCTTTAAGGAAGCAATGCCAGGCCGTGGAGGGCCAGGAGTGTGACCAGGCCATGTCTTCATCATCAGAAAATGATGAGGACCATGGAAAAAACACCAGACTCCGATTCACTGCTGGCCTGATGTACATAATACACAACATGTTAGAATTACCACTTTAACTAGTACTGTGAATATCAGCAGCTCTGATATACAGTGTGTAAGAACAGTCTCACAGGACAGTACATATTTACCCTGACACGCCTGCGCTCCCTGAGGTGACCTCTGGAGAGGTTGGGTGCACTGCTGGCTAATGGAGGACGGGCATAGGAATGTAAACTGTTACTGTTGCCAAAGATGTGGACCGGAGATGATCTGAAAAGGGTGACGAGTGAACATGTTGTTAGTACGGTAAATATCTCACAGAAAAAATTGTATTAGAATCGAGGAAGGTCCTGAGTAGAAATCTAGTAGTTGACTAATGTTTTAAGGATTCACACCAACCTCTTATGTGGGACGTCTTTGAGCAGTGGGCTCTGAGGACTTGTGGCAATGTTGGCCAGCTCTGCAAGCCAGTTGGTGCTGGGGGAGCAGTTGAGCTCCTGGTGAGACACTCCAGCTCCAACCTGAAACAGCCCTGGAGACCTCTGATCCTCTTCCACCTCCTGCAGCTCTGGCATGTCATCTTGAGAGATCAGCAGTACTATGACAAACATATACAAGGGCAAACGTTTCTTAAATATGCAACCGGTCAACTTACCATAATCCATGTGACACCCTGGTGAAGAGGGCAGGTCCTCGTTACACTTCAGTGGATCGTACGTTTCGTCCATGCTGTTCCCTTGGTTAACAATCTGCAGGTCAATTTACTCAGCTTCTGTCGTCATATTCTGCATTCAGCACATCAGCTACCAAAACACAAAATGATATCTTTTATTAACAAATCAAATCAACATTAATCAATCATATTTCTCATATATGTGTGTGTGTGTGTGTGTGTGTGTCCTGCTCTGTCCTCATCATGTATTGTTGGTGTCATGCTATGTCTTTCTTCTTTCACCTGTCAATGGCACAAGGGATGCAAACTCATACATATTTACATTGTAATTTTCATTAATATGTTCTGTCTCATTTTTAGAAATAAACAGTTATATACAAATACAAAAATAAAAATTATAGTAATATATAATTTGTATAGTGTCAGTTTAGTAGTACTGAAGAGTGCTGACTTGTGGTTAACTAAGTTATTGTTTCATTCATAATGACCCACAGTATAAATACTAGGCATGATCAAAAAGAATCCCAACAATGTCCGATCTAATACATAAATGTACAAAAAGACAGCAACCTAGCAAAATAAAACACACAATATCATAGGGAGTCTTATTGTATAATGCTAAAGTGTCTTGGAAAAGTCAAGAGGGAGAATCCTTTGTCCCTGACACCCAGTCCACCTCCCGGACCGGTCATGTGACCCGCTGCGTGGAGGCCTTGTTTATAAACTTAGAAGGGGTTCGCGCATGCGCTCCACGGCTCATTCATTCACAACTGCGTAGCCAAAGTGTTACATAGCAGCGTTACATTCAAGAGTGTCGTTTAAAAAAAAAGTATGAGGTCTGCTTTAACTGTTACATGTTTATAAAATGCGCGACCGACGTGTTAAAGTTAAGTCATTTACATACAAACGAAGCTGGCAAACGTCGAACACCAGTCGGTGTAAAGAAGGAACCGAGTGTCAGTTGTGTGCTGATAATCGACCACTGGAATGAAAAAAACAAAAACAAAAAAAAAAAACGTCGCTTCGACTGCGATACAGTGTGACATGATTTCTCTAAACGTTAATAAAACTATGTTATCGTGTCCGGTGGGGGGGCTGTTTGAATGTTCGAAAGCAGCAGCAGTGTCCTCAGCTCCAACTGGAGCCTGTCGGTCGAACACTGTAAACAAAAGAATGTCAACAAGTTGAGGCATGACGCAACCTCTGGGTTCCGTTGAAAATGAATGACACGAAAAACCTCCGCAGTGGCTTTCACGACATTTCCACACTACAGAAGCGGGTATTTGTCGAACGAATTTGTGTCGCTGCCTAAAACTGCTGCTGGATTTTGTTATCAACAAAAAACAGCGTCAGAGAGACAAGAGGGGGGGAAAAAAATGGACAAACACAAAATGTCAATCGATAATAAATAAGCGCTTGACAACCTCACTAAAACATCGTGTTACGAGTGTTAAGACGAGAATGGCAAGTTACTGGTGAAAAATATGAGTTTTAAAACCTTTTATTTTTTTCGAAAAAAGTAGACAACTTCACACTTACCAGAGCTGTCGCCATCGAGAAACTCTGGCATTCACTCGGGGGGCTGGGAGTGAACGTTTCGACATGAGGCTTCCGATTGGCTGATGGACACGTCAATCGAGAGAAGGCAGTATTTCTATTGGTGGATGACGTTGGGAAAAACACAAAAAGCGGAGCATAGTTTGTTGATCATCGTTTCATTGGATGAAAGTACAACGCCTGTTACTTACCCAGTAACAGCTGATTGGCAATAACAGGAACAATACATGGTTATTTTTTATAGCAATGTTGCAACTACAGCAACGAAAAAATCTGACATTGCTCTCTGTGTTTTGTTTCACATTAGAAAAGTATTAACTAGAGTATGAATCGTGCAAACCAGGGCATGAAAAGATGAATGACTGGATGAATGGAGAATGAATGGGTTTGAAAGTGTTACCGTCCCCTCCATTAAATAATGTAACACAGAGATGTAAAATGACCTTTATAGACAAGAAAAGTAAAACATACAGTACTTCAAGACAATTTCATGGGTTTGCGTTTAAAAAACAACTTCCTGCACAGGGGAATAACATGAGCACTTTTAGATATGAACCCAGCTGTAAATGTTTGTACAGGACATCTGTCATTCAGGCGACCGACTGCAGTTTTTGTTAATAGAAAATCTGAGTATATTAACATTAGAATTCCTTTGTAGAGGTAGACAGCATTAATGGATGTCATAATCATAATGTATGTTTCACAGACACAAAACATGACTTTTACATAAAAACACAAGCAAAAGAATTGCCTCACAAATCTTATAATAACTACAGTCTAGTGGGCAGAGCTATTTGGATAAATGGTGGGCCTATATAACTGCAGTCAATACTGTTAACTTACATATTTTTTAATTTTTACCTCACTGTGTTTGTATATTACAAAACTATCAGCTATCTCTCTGAAGTTCTTTTTTCTTTTCTTTCTTTTTGGCAAAGCATAGTGTTAGAAAACATTTACTAACAATACTGTCCAATGTTTAAGAGATTAGATCTCGTGAGAAACAGAAAATGGACTCTGTGAAAATGTGAATGTTGCAGTGATCAAAAACGTGATGGACGTTACTCATGAAATCAAATTGATTTCTTCACCAATGTTGTTCATCCTTTTTCGGTGTTTGGCACAATCTTTTGCCAGAGTGTCAAGTGTAACTAAGTGTAACAACAACGCAGTGGAAAAAAGGTGACAGTTAAAAAAGTGCTCAATATATAAAGGAATCTGACAGTGTCAGGTAACATAACCACGCTTATGTCTGCAGGTGACAGGGGGTGAGTACCTGAATCAAAAGCTTTAAGCAACTTTGGCGTACGTAACTTGACTCATAACACTGTGTGGCAAATTGTCAAACTATCCCATGTGGGATATTGGCGTAGTCTTTTTTTATTTCAGACACACACATGTAGTATTCACATTTCTTGTAGGAAAAACATTTGTTTGTGGTTGGGGGCAGGGTTAGATGGGGGTGGTGCAGGGGCGTAGGTCTTTTACACAAATTCACCGTCCTTTATGGAGCCACCTCATGCACTTAGCTGCTCGAGCTCAGTACTACTTCCAAACAGCGTCACCAGCTGCTCCTCATAGTTAGCAATGTTTCTCTTCATGATGTCCATGCACGGGCCGAGCAATCTCTCAAAGGCTTGAACATCCATGACTGACAAACGACAAAGACAAACAGAGTGAGATCAGATACAAAGACCTTCCTTCACTTATACATGTTGACCATTGCAAATGATGAATCTAATACAATAGCAAGTCTTGTGCTGGGGAAATTGAGACGCGTGATGAATATATGATGAATAAATTGGAAGAAAATGTACCCAAGCATTTGACACTTCCCACAGCATAGGCTGAGGCAGCTCTGGGCTTGTTAGTGACAAGCGCCAGTTCCCCAAAATACTGGCCCCTTGAGCATGTGGCGATTTCCCACCTCCTCTTCCTCCTGGTCCTTTTTGACTGATAAGAAGGAAACATGTGATAAGAAACAGAAGACATCACTGAATATGTAAAATACAATCTAGAGAATACTGTGAAAACATACCTTGCTTCTTTTCATGGTGATTCTAACTTGTCCAGATTCGACAATGTAGAAGCAATCAGCTAAATCCCCCTGTTAGAAAAAAGATTTCTTGCGATTGTTGATAAGCACAGAGGAGCATGTTCCTAAATGCTTTAGAAGATTAAATGGTGCCAGGTAGAGATTGTGCAATGAGATTCCTCACCTGAGCGATAATCTGCTGTGAATCACTGGTACACCTTGGTGGAAATCACATCTACGACCTTCATTTCTCTCTGAAAGCTGAGGATGAAAGGACGTTTTATTTGACTGCTTTACTACAAAACAAAGACTGCACCAGTGTCACACTGGATAACCAATCTTAACCTCCAGTGACGTAAGCAGGGGTAGCGTTTCGATGAATGCTACAGCTTCCTCTTCTTGGCATTATTTTTCACTATGATCCTCCTGAATGTCAGACGATCCTTAAAAGAAAGAGGAAAGGCATTTTTCATTCATGTTTGTAAGTGCTGCCTTTGGCCCTGCACTCCTCAGTGTGGTATGCTGGTCATTTTTATTTCCTCAAAGGTCCCAGACACGTCTGGCATTCTTTCAACCCATTTGAACAGCTCATGTGGAACATTTGGCAGCAGGGGGCGCTGTGAGCCAGATTTTGAACACACCTGCCTACCACAACACTGGATATTACATGTAGACTCTACGTGCAACTTGTTTTTCTTCCTTATTATGTGAGCATAAATAACAGCGAGCATAAATGGTTAGACAATACTTTTGACCCACAAAGTCATGTGTACCGTTGGCAATAAGAGGATGATTCCGTCGTTGCTGATGATGATGTGGACGCTGTGGTGTAACGTTAAAACGTGGCTCTTTAAGGATTTAAAAGGACAGTGGCTCTTTGAGGGTTCAGACCAGCATTGGCACCAGAACGCCACTGGAGTGGAGAGCGGCACAGCGGCTGCTGTGCGTTCTTTAACCTCTTGCCTCCTGAGCGACGTATCTGCTCGTTCACAGCCTTGAAAACCAGTGTGAACAGCCAACAGAGCTACAGCCTGCTGAGTCGTACTGCCACATGCAGCTCTCTTAGCCACAGTATGAGGACGTGATCTACCAGGAGTCATTAATATGCAGGGTGCATCACAGAAAGAAGATCACAGAGCAACTGAATAATCACAGGGGCTTCTCTGGACAGAATACAGGTAACATTTGGACACTACTGAATCATTCATACATGAGATACGCACGGATTGCTCGGACACGTCCACTCACATTAACTGCTGTCCCCTTCAAAATGGCATAGGAAGTCTTCATTTTTACATATTTGATATTTGTTACAACTTTAGTACTCAGACACATAAGCAGTAACACAGGCTGAGCTGATCTGTTGGTTGTTTGCTGTCTTCTATCTGTCCTGGGGAGACGGCGTGATCTCTCCAGAAAACATGTAAATCATGAGAACCGCCTTCACACCATTTTATGAAAAACCTCAATACAGAGTGAGCTGGTGTATGAGGATTTAAGAGTTTACTCACTAGGCACCAAAGGGCTCCAGGCAAGGTGGCGATTATTGTAGCTGCCCTGGGAGTGTTGTACATCAAGGCCAATTCTCCAAAGCTGCCTCGGTTGTCATAGCAGCCAACCAGCTTCTCTGTGCCCTCAACCCTCACGCAAACGCTGAATGTCCCACTAAATGGAAACATGAAGGACGAACAAAAGCAGAGAAAATGTCAAGGAAAACAACAGTCTGGCCCATTGCATGTGTTTGTTCATTCATTTGTATGTGATTTGTTTCATTTCATTTCAAGAACTCTTTCAAGAACAGTTTGAGAGTCTTTCAGCCCTTCGTCACACTTCTTTGGAACAACCCCAGATTCAGTCAGCAGTCACATGAACGAGATGATTTTTTGCGAAAAGTAAATAATCCTGATAACACATACGAACAAAGGTTGGTCAGCGAAGGCATCACAGTGATTATGCTGTATCTATGCTGTATATCATGCATATACAGTATATGTGACAATAAAGTTGACTTTGACTTTGATGATCGGCCCAAATCGGCACATTTTCATTCATTCGTCTTCTCCCGTTTGCTTTGGTTACGGGTCGTAGTTGGGCTGGAGCTGATCCCAGCAGTCAACAAGCGAATGGCAGAGTTCACCCTGGACGAGCAGCCAGCTCATCACTGGGCCACATGTAGGACAGACAACCATTCACACACATTGAAACCTACAGGCAGGTTAGAGTGACCAATTAACCTCAGCAAGCTTTTGGAGGTGAGAGGAAGACAGTGTTAACCACTGTACCACTGTGCCCCCCGCCCCCCCCAATATGTCACATCTCTACTAAATATATTCATGAAACACGTAGATGTTGGGAGCATTATGAACAACTTTATGGAACATGAACTACCTTTCAATGACATAGAAGTTGTCCCCGTCATCATCTTGATCAATGATGTGCTCCCCTTCCATGCAGATCTTGTCAAACATGGCATCCAGCACTTGTGACATCTCCTCCTATCATGGTGTCGGGATCAACATTTTTATGTTAGATAATGGCGGTTTCATATTTTGAAATGAACCCTCTTAAAAAACAGATTCAACTCAGAGTTGTATAGTCAACTCACTGGATCCAAATTCTTAAACAGAAGAATGTCCCTGCATGCTTCCTGTAGTCGCTGCCTTTGCTCATCTGTTTTTGGGTACGTGATCTGCGTATGAAAGCACAGCAGCACGAAACATTAACAGTAAACGTTGTGATTTCAACAGATTTATTTAGATTTTAAAATGAATTTCAAAGTCAAAAGAGATTTTTTTGTCTGCTTCCTGTTTTCTTGCATGAAACACTGTACCCGTGGTTCTTTATCCTCCTCGTCTTCATCAGGATTGAAAGCTTCAGCACAAACTGAACGACAGAGAGAGACGGACACATCGGGTACAGTCAATGTTTTGTGCATTGGCCCAAATGTTGCATTGTGGTGTGTCCTGCTATCAGAGTCACATATTTAACATGTACTATTTTTTACATTTTAGGTGAAGAAAGGGCATAAAAATACATCACAAACTGTGATGGAATATCTTCATACTTCACTCAGACGTTCAAACAGAGCCATCCATTCTCTGTCACTACCTCTTCAAGTGCTGTTCTTTGAAAGAGCATATTATTAGAACGAACCCTTAGAATGAACCCTCCACCCACGTCATCTACTGACATAGATAACGTGACTGGAGACAATTGTAATTCTAATAAAACAATACTATCACTTCAGGCTGCAGGTCATGACAGAGCTCAGATGGAAAAAATACTTGAGCATAGTTTGTTCTGGAGCCAGTCGGATGATGTGTTGGCGTTCATGTATTTCCAGTTGTGACACTGTCCAGAGCTCCTCTAGACGGGATTTTAACAGCAGGATTAAACAGACTGAAAATGAAATCTCACCTGAAGCTCTTCTGATGAATCTGTTTATTACTGGGGCTGAAAAACACACACAGAGAGAGAGGATGAGATTCACTTTGTGTTTGTTTGTTTGTTTACATCTTATAATCTAAAATGCTGAAGCAGACACAACCAGTCAGACTCATCCTGGCAGTGCTGGTAGTACAACACTCACTGGACCATCACTGTACAGATGGGTGGACGTAGTGCCCCTGACATACCGCAGCAGCTAGCTGAATTATACTGTAGAACACAACTGCTAGGAACTGTTAAGTCACGCATAGACGTTGAGGCCTACTACACCAGTTCAACTGTGTCAAATGGTCAAATGTTACATTTCTATCAAAAATATATCAACGCTATTTTATGTTTCTTGCATTACAGCAGACCATCGTTTCTATTTTGGAAACCACTGTGATGTCAAATATAAGATGACACCTGACACTAGATATATGCAGATGAGAGGTGCAGGCCTCTGGCGCACGCACGCGTGTACACACACACACACAAGCTCTTTTTCTTTCATGCAGCTGCTGTGGCTCAATGATGCTTGTATCACAAAAGAGTGTTCACAGATAAGGAGAGGGTTCATTAAAGCAGCTTCTCTGACCAAACATGGCAAATGACACACGCACACACACACACACACACACACACACACACTATGGCCATGGTGGATGCTGAAGCATCACTGCGCCCGGTGTGTGTGTGGCTCTCTCTCTCTCACACACACACGCGCGCGCACGCACGCACGCACTAGTATCCACATGTATGTCCTAATAGCCTCTGTGATCCTACCTACGAATTCCTCGTCGTCGTCGTCGTCGTCCTCCCCGTTCTCTGAATCGATGTGCATGGCATCCTCAATAAAATTGACCGCCTTCCCGGGTCTTGTGGTAGAATTCTGGTCATTTCCAACCGAGGCCTGCTTGGTCTCTCTGTCCTTCAGCTGAGTAAAATACTGTAAAGCAAAGTCGAGCAGATCCCCGGGCTGATTCCTCAACACTTCAACGGTAAAGCTCTGTAACAGCTCCGTCAGTCCTTCCGGAATTTCTATACTCATTCCTGGTTTCAGTCTATGAATGTGGTCAAAACCTGCTGCGGATGCGAGATAAGCCGACTGAGATTAAACAAGGAGGAAGAAGAGGAGGAGAACGATGGAATTTAGCAGCAGTCCGGTCACACACTCAGAGGGAGACTGTCGCTTTTTCTTGAATGAAAATGGCTCTGCACTTGTGGTCCGAGCATCTTCGGCTGATTCTGGCTACAGGAAACCCACGCATGTGACCCAGGAAACCATGGCAACCACCTATCCGGAGATGGCATGCGCGAGGAGCAGCGGCGCAGAAACTGCGGCGTCAAACCGGAAAGCACGAGCGGATCGGTCAGATGGAGACGTGAGAGATGAGGCTGGAGGCTGGGATCAGAGCTGGCAGACTGAACACAGTCGACTCTGGGGGCCTGACTGTGACCAGGGTGGGGGAAGACTGTTCTTTCACGCGTACTGAATCGTTCAATACCCCCCCCCCCCCCCCCATACCTCAGTGCGTTCCTCCTGTAATATATTGTAGATTATTTTGCCATGCACTATAATCCAACCTTTATCTCTTAGTGTTAGTTTTTTTTCATCTAAGTTTTTATTTCAGTGAGTGATTCATGTCAGTCGACTGGGAACCGACTAATCAGGTGCTTGTCTGAGGATGGTGGGATGAGGGCAAAGAGCAGCACTAAATTACCTCCATCCAGAGAACAGGTTATTATTAGGTTATCACTCATCTGCAGCCACAAGGAAACCTACTGTCCCCATTGTGGCCCATTTCTGTCACCCTTTATTAAGAAGACCCATTTTCTCTCTGGGGCGCACATATGGGTCCATTGGGTGACCTGGAAGGGTAGCGAGCTCCAATACTCACAACGAACTCCACTGGTCAGGATTGAACTGTGCACAGATATTACCGGGATGTGGACAAAACATGTGTTGTTTGCACCTTTGCTATGCTACTCACTGGACTGCAGATCCTAAAAGGGTTTTGTAACTGCGGAATTACTAGCACTCAATCAGATCTGGTCATTTTCATTTTTTGTTTGTGTATCAGCAAAAGAAATTATGACAGGGCTCCATCGCTTCATTTAATAGCCTCGCTTCAGACCCCAAAAAAAAGAGGCTGCCTGGTAGGTTTGTAATACCTGCACCTACCTGTTTTACCTGCATCATGGGGACAGGTCGTTGTAAGTGCAGGATTAAGTCACACATGTTGTGAATTGCAAATACAGTTAATGCTGTTATTTTGAATTGGACATAAAAAAATTTTTTTGAAAATATTTAATTTTCAATGTTAAAGTGTCAGTTTTCTTTTAAACTGTCAATTATGTAGATCTGATGTAGTTTTCTTTTAATGTTACTGGTGTTAATTATATTAACATTAATTGTGAAACAAAGAAAAAAAAAAAAATCAGTGAAATGCCACAAAAAAGGCATTGAAAATTTAAGTTTGTGTCCTACATACTGCTAGAGGCGCCATCTAGTGTACACAGTTTGATATTGTAATGCAACAAAACTATTTCACTGTGGTTCCTGTAGCATTATCTATCCTAGAGAGGGGAACTGAGTTTTTTCCTTTTTACAGGTAAGGTAATTTTGATGGCACTTCATTAAACATGTAGTTGAAAAAGATGTCACGTGTGAATTGATCTCATGAGCTATATTGCATGACGTGGTGCCAATCCACATTGTGAAGAACAGAAGCATTACTGTCACATTTTAAGATGTACACTGCTAGTTGTGTGTCCAGTGGCAAGTTCACCAGTCTGAAAGCTACGTGATGATTAATTGGCCAAAATTACCAACATTTGTTGTCATTGAAACAATCTCACAGTACTGATCCCTTTCTCAGGAAACATTTATTCGATCAACAGACAGGACCGCATCTTTCCATGAACAAGTCAGTTAAATATTAACAAATTTACAGTCATGAGGAATGTAATAAAAAAAACCCAAACAAAAAAATCAAACAAAGTTCGCCTTAAAAAAAACCCTGCCCAAAGAGAACGTCAACTATGGTGGTACTGGAAGAAGACTCACATCCAGATTCCAGCTCCATTGTCACATACTCTTCTATTCAGTGCTTCACAGTTCATCTTTGTCTGTTTTTGTCTGGAAGGCAAAAAACAGTCAATGAGCAGGCACAATGGTAGACGGTTGAACATGTGCATGTTAGATCCTTGAACATGTCTTAGATCCTTCACATGCATGATAAACGTTCTCACCGATTCTTCATCACCATCTTCATCTATCTCTTCCCCTTTGTCTTCAGAATCTTCATCTGCAGGCTCTTCGGGCTCTTCCTCTGGCTCCTCTTCAACCTGAGTGACGGATCACAAAACGATCAGTTTCATTAAGATGGACTCGTGTCCACTGGCTGTGACACATCAGGCGTGAGATGCCACATTCAAACTGGAGAGGTTTGAAATGTTTCCGGAGAACTTGCCTGTTCATCAAGCGGTACATTCATGCTGAGCCTGAGCATGCGCTCTATCCTGTCCCCATAAGCCTTTGTGTCAGCCAGCTGGTACCCTGAACGCAGCGTGGCCGTCTCAAACAGAATGGTAGCCAGATCTGATGCAGTCTGATCCTCAGCATCATCCTGCCAGACAAGAGATGAATTCAGTTCAGTTAAACGCTCAGTTTATTTTATGAACAGGGCTGCTGCACTAATCATGTGTATATTAACTAAATAATCCGACTTACATTGACTCGTTGGAGAATCTGCTTAATAAGAGGATGTTTGGGGTTGATTTCTAATGTTTTCTTCTGGCTGGCATAATAACTGAAAGATGCAAAGCACAGTTACAGCAAAAGTCACAATAATCAGACATGTTCCGACGGCACAGTCATCAGGACTCACTTTGTGGAAATGTCTTTTCCTGTCTGGTAAGCCTGAGCCTTCATGATTCTCTCCATGTTCCCTGACCAGCCATACTGACTGGCAACCAAAGCACAGGGTGAGTTGGTGAGCCTCTGAGAGAGGACAGCCTTCTCAATCTGTAGAAGGAGGAAAAAAGAAATCATAAAAACATTCAAGTGATAAAAACAAAGGTTTGTGTCAGATGTCAAAGAACATGAACTTTACCTTGTCCTTCAGAGCCTTGTCCTTCAGCCAGGTGGTGAGAGGTTCATACTCCTTCTCCAGGGCCTCCCTCTTCTCCTTAGCCTTGTCGCTCTCATCAAATTTGACACCCTCTTTTGCCACATTCTGGAAGCGTTTTCCATCAAACTCTGGCAGTGCCTGGATGCAGTACTCGTCCACGGGCTCGGTCAGATAGATCACTTCATAGCCCTTCTTCAGCAGTCTCTCCACAAACGGAGAAGCCTCAGCCTACACAGAGACATGAAGGTGGGCGATCAACTCATGTAAAACTACTTAAAGCAACAACAGTCTGACTAACTAAATATTTTCTAGTGATATGTTCTCACCTCCTTCCTGCTGGTACCAGCCATGAAGTAGATCTTATCCTGCTTCTCCTTCATACGCTCCACATACTGCTCCAGGCTGGCTAGGACTGTCTCGCTGTTGGAGGTCTGGAAGCGGAGGAGCTTGGCAAGACGGGTTCTGTTGGAGTGGTCCTCAATGACACCCAGCTTGATGTTGGTTCCAAACTCCTTCCAGAACTTCTCGTTGTACTGTTCCTCTGCAATCTTCTTGATCATGTCCAGCGTCTTACGCACCAGCTTCTTACGGATAACCTGAGCAAGGGCATCGCAGACGAAGGTCTCGTGGTTCTTTCCACAGTTTAACAGTCCTCATATTATTATTATTGCAGCATGCCAGGTATAAGCTGATATAAATAAACCAGGAAGTAAAACTTTATGGGAATTACTACAGCATCACATCTGTTTTTTAGTGCTGTGTCCGATGTGAGACTGACCTTAAGCAGTTTGTGCTGCTGCAGAGTCTCTCTGGACACATTCAGGGGAAGGTCATCAGAGTCAACCTAAGCAAGAACAAACCCCTCTGTGAATCACAGTGCACGCAACACTTGATTAGCACATGGCATTGTCTCAGAGACAACGTACCACTCCCTTGACGAAGTTCAGATACTTGGGCATCATGTCGTTGAAGTCGTCTGTGATGAAAACTCTTCGGACAAACAGCTGTGACAGAGAACCTTTCCTTTAGAAACCACAACATTCCTTTACAGCTCATATTGGGGCTGAATATGTAATTCTATGAAACTGTCCGTTTATTGAGAGAATGTAGGATGCCGCAGTCCTATGTTTAGATATTTATTCTTATACAGTGTTTGTGTTTCATGTCTTCTTAATATTTGTATTAAAAATAAGATATGATATATTGTATGTATGCTTAACTTTGAAAACCCCAATAACAAGAAAGTGGGCTGAGGGGACTGTTTGGGACACGTACCTTGATGAAGTCACTCTTCTTGGAGCCATACTCGTCAAACAGACCGCGGGGAGCTGCAGTGGGCACAAACAGTATGGACTTGAAGGTAACCTCACCCTCAGCTGTGAAGTGGATATGAGCCAGGGGGTCCTCGCTGTCCTGTTGATACAGTCAGGAGGAAAGAAAGGCAGAGTTACAGATGATGCTGCAGACACGTTACACAGCCGTCTGACGAAGCATCTCTCCAGAGCCCAACCTTAGAGAAGGTCTTGTAGAACGCTTTGTACTCATCTTCCTCCACATCCTTAGCTGGTCTCTGCCAGATGGGCTTAATGTCGTTCATCAGTTCCCAGTCCCACACGGTCTTCTCAACCTTTGAGTGAAATGTTGAGAAGAACAGTCTTCTTTGACGCCTCACTGTGATTTATACCTAATTTTATTGTACAATTTGTAGTCAATGACAGTAAAAGTCTCTCCTAGTCCAAATCATTTCTACCTTCTTGGTCTTGGGCTTGTCTTTGTCCTCCTCCTCCTCCTCCTCTTCTACCTCAGCCTCATCTTCAGAGGCCTCTTTCTCGGGTTCCTCCGTTGCCTCGGCATCCTCCTCGATGGGCTCCTCCACTGTCTCAGTCTGTTGCATCAAGGGGAACATATTGCATCACAACCACATATTCACATCCATAATGGAGAGTTCTATAATAAAGCTGTGCTGAGCGTTGAATAATCACCTTGCTGGCCCAAACGTAAATGGGGAAGTTAATAAACTGAGAGTACTTCTTGACCAGGTTCTTGATGGTCTCCAGCTCCAAGGTAGTCTGAGGCCTCCTCTTTCAAGACCAGCCTAAGAGTATGAGAGTTTACTTCAATTTCATTTTCAACACAAAGTGAGATAAGGAAACCAGCCTGTAAAATATAAGTTTGTGATGAAATTGTATCTCATAAGTAAAAAAATACTTTGTTGAGCTATTTTGAAAGTGTGTCTGCACCTGGCACTGTAACCTATTTGCCAACTTCAAAAAGCTTCAAAGCTTGCTTTGATGCGCAGAAAGTCACATGACCGAGAAGCATGAAGCAGTAACCACTTATTCCTATGGCAGTTGGATTGGAATTGTTTTCCAGGATTGCAGAAACCATTATCAGAGTAAAACAGAGGAGTCATAGCACGATTCCGAATCAAGCTTCTCCAGACACCAAAGACTAGTAGTGTGCCAAACCTGTGCTAATAACTTATTAGTATTATTAATAATTTAATAAATGTGTGAGATTATTATTATCCAGTTATTTGTTCTATGCTATTCTATGAGTGGAACACTGTAAACGTACGAGATGGTGGTTCCTCGCCCCAGTGTGTCCCCACGTGGGTCCTCGATGACGGAGAACTGATTTGAGTCAGACTCCCAGATGTGCTGGGTGCCGTTGTTGTGCTTGGATGTAACGATGACCTTGTCTGCAACGAGGAAAGCGGAGTAGAAGCCAACACCAAACTGGCCAATCAGCTCTGAGGTGGACTGGTCTTCGGACTGCATCTCCGTCATCTTATTGAGGAATTCGCTGGTGCCAGACTTTGCGATGGTGCCCAAGTTCTTTACCAGGTCCTCTTTGGTCATACCGATACCAGTGTCAGTGATATGGAGCATGTTCTTCTCCTTATCAGACTGGAAATGACAATACAGTTACATTAAGCACAGATCAACTACTAACATGACCATGTTGGCACTGCGACACATATTGTGCATACTTTTATTTTGATAGTCAGCTCCTCATTGGTGGCCATGACATCATCATTGGTGAGGGACAACAAGCGGATCTTATCCAGGGCATCTGAGGCATTAGAAATCAGCTCCCTAAGGAAGATCTTAGAAAGAAAAAAAATATATGTTATTAAGATATCTATCTGAAATCCATGCTGCACATGTGAAATATAAAAACTGCTATTCCTGCTCACCTCCTTGTTCTTGTAGAGAGAATTAATAATCAACTTCATCATGCGATTAACCTCTGCCTGAAAAGCATGTTTCTCTGACTTTTCTCTGAGTTCCTTAATTTGAGCGGCATTCAGTCCGTCCAGCTGGATCGCCTCCTCCTCTCTGAGGAGACAAATGTGCAAATGTGTGAGATCATGTAATCAGGTAAGATATAGTGTACAACCACACCGGGATGAAATCACACAAATCATATCTCTGAAAACTACATGCAAATCACTTTTCCTTCCGGGTATCAGTAACCACATCTTTTAAGACACAGGATGCAAGAAAAAAAAACTACATGGCAATAGCATTCATCCACATCCATTAAAAAGGGACATTTGGACCACTTGTGTGCCCAAGCTTGGTCATGTTGACCTTGTCAACATATTCAACAAAGTGATACCAACCTTTGAACTACTTCATCGTCGGTTTTAGAGCCATCTCTGCTTTTACCCAGGTCCTCCTCCACAGTCCCATCCACATCAAGTTCATCGTCAGCCTTTACAGAAGCTGCCACCGACAAAGAGATTATTACAAAAATGAATTCAATGTTTGAACTGGGTGCTAGTGTTTAAAACTATGAAGCATTTAAGATTCTTAAACCAGGACGTTAAATGCTTCTAGGGGGAACTATATGAATAACACCCATAGAACCGAAAGACTTTTACAAAGTATTGATAGCCATCGTCATTAAAGTCTAATGAGTGTAACGTCTCCTTCATGAAACTTCGAGAAAGACGAGCAGGAATAACGGATACACGTTAACGTCGCTCCAAGGAAACCATCAACGATGCTAATATTCGCTAAGAAGAGGCCCAAACTGAAGCAACATAAATACAAAGGTACTAGAATATAAAGGTACTTGAGGCAAATTAACCGAGAAAGCAAATTACGACTAGCTTAAGGCTAATGTTAGCTAAAACATGAACTAAGGGGAATGACAAAAGCAGGTAACAAAGCGAATCTATGTGCTACTCACCAAAAGCTAATAGTGCCACAAGAAGACCTAAAACCCAAACCCGTTTCATTGTAAGGTGCTGTTTAAATGTGAGTCTTCAGTATCCTGAGACAAAAGCCGGGGACAGCACACGCTGCTCAACCTACAAGAGACTGACAACTCTGCCTCTCCCACCCAAAAGACCCCTCTCTGTTAAATCGGTGACAACCGACCAATAGCTGCGCACCACGCACAACCTTTGACCAATCACAGAGGAGTGTATTGTACATGTTATCCAATCAGCTTCTTCAACATAAGTCAATACCCGAAAATCGTGGCTCGTCACCATTGGTCAGGAATGAATGATCAGTACATCACTTCCTAAAAGTTCCGCTCAATCTTTGCAGTTATAATTGTCGGGATTGACACAGAAGTTAGAAATAACCGCAGGTTATGGGAAAAGTACATCCCAACCAAGACTATAAAAAATGGACTGAAGATATGACAGTGATAGCGTCGCATGGGCAGATATTGGCGGGAGTTAATAATGACGGAGAGGAAGAGGGGGGCCATGGGACTGCGTATTTAATACATTTCTGTAAAAACAGCATATGAGAGGAGGAGATGGTATAGCTGTGACTACATATTTACTACGTAGGTTCTAATCTGAAGGCGTGAATTACCCTGTACTGGTATAAATACTTAGGTACCGTATAGCAGGGATCCGCTGTAACCCCGTGCAACTGAGCTGTCGTAATGTGGGATATGGGGAAAAAAAGAAAAAAAAACTTGCAACGAAAGTTCCGGAAAATGTGGTCAAAATCCTTCGACGTGTTTGACAGACTTTGATCTTATGCAACAAGTATCACATTGCCATTACATACATTTTATGCGTCGATGGGTAAAAATGATCTATTCATGCAGTGTGTATTTTATTCCAATGATGTTTATTTGGTGACGGCACTAGCCGCTATGTGCATTGCCAGCAACATTAAAGTGGTGTAAATTCGAACATTTTTAGTACATCTCATCTGCATCACTGACCTTTGTCCAAAAGGGGGCGATATTAAGCGCTTAACAGTGATGAAATATGTGGATGATGGTTATGGTTATTCTTACGTATTTGTTTTAGAAATACTTTATACAAATCCGGTGACTTATTCTGAAACTTATTCTGAAACCACCACTTATTGATGGTTTCAGAATAAGTCACAGAATAAGAAATAGTGGTTTTGTATGAGGAAGTCAGGAGTGTCAGAGAAGTATGTTGGCTTGGTGCAGGGCATGTATGAAGGTAGTAGAACAGTGGTGAGGTGTGCTGTTGGAAGGACAGAAGACTTCAAGGTAGAGGTAGGACTGCATCAAGGATGAGCCCCTTCTTGTTTGCTTTGGTTATGGATAGGTTGACAGATGAGGTCAGACAGGAGTCTCCCTGGACTATGATGTTTGCAGATGACATTGTGATCTGTAGTGAGAGTAGGCAGCAGTTGGAAGAGAACCTAGAAAGGTGGAGGTTTGCTCTAGAGAGAAGAGGAATGAAGGTCAGTCGTAGCAAGACAGAGTATATGTGCATAAATGAAAGGGAGACCAGTGGAAAAGTGAGGTTACAGGGAGCAGAGGTGGTGAAGGTGCAGGAGTTTAAGTACTTAGGATCAACAGTGCAGAGTAGTGGAGACTGTGGAAGAGAAGTGAAGAATAGGGTGCAGGCAGGGTGGAACAGCTGGAGAAAAGTGTCAGGAGTGATTTGTGATAGAAGAGTTTCAGCTAAGGTGAAGGGAAAGGTTTACAGGACTGTGGTTAGACCAGCTATGATGTATGGTTTAGAGACACTAGCGATAGGCAGAAGACAGGAGGCAGAGCTGGAGGTGGCAGAGTTAAAGATGCTGAGATTCTCTTTAGGAGTGACCAGGATGGACAGGATTAGGAATGAGGTCATCAGAGGGACAACACAGACAGGAAGGTTAGGAGAAAAAGCTAGAGAGGCTAGATTGAGATGGTTTGGACATGTGCAGAGGAGGGACAGTGGATACATTGGTAGGAGAATGTTAGAGATGGAGTTGGAGGTAGGAGACAGAGAGGGAGACCAAAGAGGAGGTTTATAGATGCAGTGAGGGAGGACATGGAGGTAGTTGGAGTCAGAGTAGAGGAAACAGAGAACAGGGAAAGATGGAAATTGATGATTCACTGTGGCAACCCCTGAAGAGGGACAAGCCGAAAGGAGAAGAAGAAGAGTGTAGCATCACACCGAAGGGTTAATTATATATAAAACTGCTTGTTCAACCTGTCTGGGTGTGTTAACTGCAGCTTGTGATAGCCAACTAGTAGAAGAAGAAGAATATTTGACAGGTGGGGTATGTAGCATTATTTTGTGGTGGATGATAATATTGCCACTATAATTTGATATATTTTCCCCCACAATTCAAATTAGAATACAAATTTAGAATCGGCTCGAGCACCACCCAAATTGTTAATGAGAGATTAGTAATTAGTTCGCAATGTATTTTGTTACATTTGTGCTGGAGAGACCCACATACGGTTTATGAACCAAGAATGTAATCATTTACCAGCAGATGAAAAAACAGAAACAGTGTAATAGTCGATGATGATTGTAATAATAATAAACATATAAGGCAGCTTGTGATTAATGTCACAATTTCTTCAAACTTTGCAGGATAAACAAGAACCTGTTCTATTTCTTCGTGTTGGTGTAGCAGATACTGTGGTGATTTTCAACACTTTCATTCATCGACTTGACCCCGTTGCCTGGTGCCCATTATGGATTTTCCTGTATTATCTTTATAAAAGCAGGAAGCGGCTCGATGATTGGCCATAATTCTACCAATCATAGAGCCGCTTGCTTTAGCTCCTTCGCGATTGCAGGGAAGCGGGTCGTAGATTGGCTGGGACTCATGCAAACGCGGAAGTGACGTTCACAGCGGCCACCCAGACAGACTTTCGTATTGACAGTAGCGTCTGTCATCTACATGCGGTAGTCGGGGGAGTACTTAGCGACATAAACGTCGTGTTGTGGTCCGAACATCGCGGCTATGACGCCGTTGTCTTTGTCGCTGTCGTCTTTTCTGAGGCGCAAGGACTGTCTTCAGAAGGCGGGGGACATTTTGTGATGTCTTTAAGAGTTACGACCACCGGCCCGTCAGGTCTCGTCCATGGAAACGGAATTTCAGTGCGATATGTCGCAGAACCGGTCCGATACCGTCACGTAAACCCGGAGCCCAAAGCTACGCAGCAGCAGCCGGCAGCAGCTCGTCAGACGGAGACATCCCGGAGAGGCTGAGGGGTGTTTACAATGAGACCAGACGTCAGACTGATGGTACGAGACAACACCTCAGACTGACTGAACATGTCTACAAGTACAAAACGGTTCCCCCTTGCATTCCTGTTACAACAGTAGGATTAGTAGGAAAAGCCTTGTTTTCATACTTTATACTGCAGCAGTGGTTGTATTGTATAATGCATATGTGGTATGCATTTGCAAAATGAAAATAAAAATGTCCTGCAAATAATATTATTATTATGTTTGCTACTGTTAATAATTGTGCAGTGTCCAACAGGTCCAGACATCTGCAGTGTGTCAAACAACGGGTAGAATTCAACCCGTGGTTGGTTTAATGTATCATTGTGAATGAGTTATAGTCAGTAGTGAAAAATATAAGGTGAGGTAAGATAAGCCTTTATTGTCCCACGTACTCTATTGAGTATACTAGTGAACTAGTATAAGCAAACAAAAACAAAATAGGCAAAAAAAGAGATGATAAAAAACTAAAGATATGTACATGAGAATGGTATAGATACGGGATGACCCTGAGTATAATAATATTAAAAATGTGCAACTGACATGGTGACATCAGAGGTGTGAACTGGAGTGATTTCAAAATCACAAAACACCAACTCTATGTTAATGTTAAAATAATTGTTTTTGCCACAGCAAAGTAATCTCAAGTGCATCTCCCTCCTGTCAGATCTTATCCGAGCCATATCTACAAACTTTATCAACCCAGACACCATCTTTTCCAACAACGAGATGAGCCTTCGAGACATCGAGATCTATGGCTTTGACTATGACTACACACTGGCCTTTTATTCCAGTCACCTCCATACACTCATCTTCAACGTCGCACGGGACATCCTCATCACTAACCACAGGGTCCGTATCCTTGAAAAAATTTTGAATGAAATGGATGACTGTGTCTCTTGTTTATTATTAGAACATGTAAACCTGGTCAGGCTTGGACCAGTCACGGTCATCCTGAAGTTCAGCAATTACTCATGAACTCAAACTCTCCTGATGTTTGTTTCAAGAATACAACACATCTATAAATCTGTTTTGTTCTATGTTTTATGAATAATCTCACACTATCTTTTTCTATTTTCCTTGTGACTAGTATCCAGAGGGTTTACGCAAGTATGAGTATATTCCGAATTTTGCTGTAAGAGGACTTCACTACGATGTCCAGAAGGTAGTAAGAGCTTCGTCTAAATTGTGATGAGAGGATTCATGTTTTTGTAAGTATGATCCAATGTGTGACAGGCACTGCTGATGAAGATTGATGCTTTTCACTACATCCAGTTGGGAACTGTATACAGGTATCTGCAGTATATAACACATCAGGACAGAGATTCATTTATATCCCCTTGTAATGTACAGACAAAGGCTTTAGTAATCCAGTCCATGTGCACCGGGGTTGCCCTAGTTGCGCTTTACTCACATCATCAACATCTGACCGCATTGTCAGAAAAAAGATCTGAAAAACAGACTAATGGTGAAATCCATTCTCTCGAACAATTTTGCGACTGCTCGTCGTGTCCATTTTCTTTCCCTCTTCTCAAAAATATATTTTGATGTGTCGCAGATTATTTCCATTTTAAAACACTTAAAGAGTCTCTTTCAGAGTCTCTTTGTTCAAGGACCTTTTCATAGTTCTTAAGGGAATACTCAGGTTGTACATCAAAAGCAAATCTTTGTAGAGATTTTAAATCATTTTTCAAAGGCATTCTTTGATGAAAATCTGAATTACTTCAGATTAAGTGGTTTTTGTAACAAGTTTCTAATGTTTTTTTGTGTTTCTTGTACATATTGGATATGAATGTCTATGACATTCATTATCATCATTTTCTTTGGTGTTTAGTGTGTTGTGTTTCTTCTGCAGGGGTCTTCATCCAGTACCCGATGAGGAAGTAATAGCCATGTATGAAGGTTGTCATGTACCTCTTGAGAACATGAGCGACTTCTATGGCAAAGTAAGGTCACTTTCAAAGTTATGTGAAGAACACTGGATAAATGCAGCCCCATAAAACGATCTAACGCTGCGACTTTTTGTCCTGCAGAGTTCTCACGGGCACACCATGAAACAGTTCATGGACATTTTCTCCCTCCCTGAAATGACCCTCTTGTCCTGCGTCAATGATTTCTTCATGAGGCACAACATTGACTACGAGCCCGTCCATCTCTACAAAGACGTGAAGGTGAACTGTCTCGTTCATTTGATCAGCATTTGAGGACATGCAAAACAGTAGTGAGAATAAGGTGATCCACTGTGATTACAGATGATGTCACAAATACAGAATTATTGCCATATGTACATGTTTGTGCGCTGTCATACTCCAGCCACCCGTTACCGTCTTAATTTTAGCTCTGTAAACCGAGTGTCTAATTTTAGTCGAGCAAACCTGCCTCCAGCCATCTGCGTCTGTTCTCTGGTGGCACTGCTACTTCAGAGGGAGAGAGGCGAGGAATCGTGGCTGTGTTCTCCTTTTGAGGGCAGCTGTCATGCTGTCCTGTCTATTCTGTGTGACAGTATAGTGATTTTGACAGATGGCTGTCATTAAAAGATCTCACACACACTCTCTGATCCACAAGTGCTTCTCATCTTTTCAAGGACACTCTTTATTCATTTTCTTGCCACGGCAGATTTATCATTCAGTATTACCCTGTCATTTGTAAAAACGTTAATTATATTTTGTGTACATCGATTTTAATCTGCCGTCATTGCTTTAGAAGCACACATTACTGTGTCAGAAATGTGGTGGAAGCTGTTTTTCTCCCTCGCTTTCGAACCTGAAACTTAGTATCAGCTTTCTCCATATTTGATTTGTATGCAGAGATGTGCTTTCTTTGTGCTACCAAGTCAACCATTTATGCACAAAGCAAAGTGTCGCTACTTCAGCTGAATGCTAACATTGTGTGTGTCACTGAAGTCAGGACTTCCTGCCTGAGGGCTGTTTACTCTTTTCTCTTCACAGGAGGCCATTAGGGATGTTCATGTCAAGGGCATTATGTACCGAGCCGTGGAAGCAGATATTGGTAAAGATCTTTGAACATTTTAACACTGACTATAAAACCAACTCTATGGCCTCATGTGAGTTGTGGGGAAAACCTGAGCACTGAGGGACCTACTCCAAGGCCAGTGTTGAACTGATATAATATATTTTCATGTGAGTCTAGTCCACACCTTAGTTGTAGATGTTTGCAGAAATCAGTTTTCATCACCAATGTGCTGTAATTTCCACTTAAAAATTACAGTTAAGTTACAAAATAACCCCCCGGAGAAATTAACAAAAATACGTTTTCTCATAAGCGGCTTTTTCAAATCTGTCAGCTAATTTTTGTGTAACCCTGACGAGATGTGGGCACATGGCGAGTGTAGGGGTTCTCCTCTGGCACCTCCAGTAAATACACCTATCAGGGAGAATGTGATAGCGTCAACCAAAAACTGACAAAAACCCAATCCTGGCACACGCTTCATCTCCTTGGCGGAGGTAATAAGGCTGCTGGGGAAAACGAAATGTTGTTTACGCAGACTGTATCACTATCGGTACTAGACAGCATTTCTCCCAAACCCTCCATTTGTGTTTTATCACATTCCAGGG
>NW_027613811.1:0-33353 GCF_965212315.1 Lampetra planeri
ACACACACACACCCCCGGCTCCCGTCCAGTCACTCTAATAAAAAACATTTGTGCATGCCAAATAAACGAAGCTGAAACTGGCCCTCAGCGAAATTCACTGAATGGGTTTTTGTGCTCATCCCACAGACAGGATAAATGTATCATACATTACATGTTTTTATATTTTGGAGGGGGGAGGGGGGAGATTATGGCTATTCCACAGCCATAGAGAAAAGACTATGACAGAAAGGAGGGAGATAATAATTCAAAACAGATTTATTAATATCCTGTTCGTCTGTTCGTGTCATATCAGTTAATATTAGAAATAAACCTGGAACATACACCGAGACTGAAACCAAGTTGATAATGTTAAATGAAAAAAAACTATTATTTAAAATATTTCATCACTACGACATTGCCTGAAGAACATCACCGTACATGTGCTGTGCTGTACGAAAGGAAGAAGTTACTACACTTTTTATTGAATGGATACCGTGAGAACTTTGACAGAAAAGCCTGTGTTTCTCTTGTGAGCAGCCATTTTTCCTTTGCTCTTGTTGCTCAGAGAGTGCAGACCTCAGGAGGACCAGAGTAAAAGAAAGCATCGAATGAACATTCTTCATTTGCAACAAGTACGGTTCAGCCTGGGCAGCCTGCCTGATAAGTATTTTTCCATTTCACACGTCTTCAGTGTATTAACATGTGAGGGGCCTGAGAGCAGAAACACTGAACGTGTCAGCAAACTGACGTGTCTTCTGTTCTTCCATTTCAATGAGCCCGCAGCAACAAACGGTGAACATATTTTCAGGAGCGCTCATACAGACGTGTGTGCTTGTTGATGCTCAGGTGGGCGTTTCTATTCACGTTCAGCGGAGGAAAAGCACGGTCTGTGTAAAATCCACATCTTTGTGTGCACATGGCTGGAAGCGATGCTCAGCTGTAGATGAATACGTCTTCTTTCATACAATCCCAATCAGTCTCTTTCACTCGCCCCCCCCCCTTCGCGCCACCCTCATCTCCGTCTCTCAGGCTCTGCCTCACTTTTCCATCCTTCACTCGCCCCTCTGGATGCATCCCACCCCCGTGACCTGCCCCAGCTGTCCGCTCCCTGCTCTCCAGCACCCCCCCCCCCTCCCCTTTCCTTCCTGTCTCCGTCTTCCATCTCCCACTCTCTCTTCCCCCTGCTCTGACAAGAAGCAGGTGTTCAGCTCTTCATCTCTTCCCTGCTGAGTTGTTGCCTCTGTGTCGAAATGGGGCGAGTGTGTTTGGGTGGGGGGAGGGGGGAGTGGGATGGGAAAGATGCCAGTCAGTCATCGATGTGCTGGGATGCACTTAGAATTGATTCAGTATGTTGTAGGAAAGCAGTTTTTGCCGGTTACTTCTGTACATCTCTGTTCTACATAATTCACACAGCTCTTCAGTTGTGTACCTGCAGCTCACAGTATGTCAAATATACAGGATCTCATTCTTCCAGATAATTTTACTCGCCATGTTTCTTCATAAACTGCTGCCAGATGTTTGTCCCAGGTGTGAGAAATTCATACGATGAATTGATAACTTTCAGTGTTTTTACTGGCACTTGGTTTTATTTGGTACTACTTCTCTGAGAACACACAAATTTCATCTAGGCGTCGTAACTTTTCTCTGAACTGACATTGGAAAAACATCTTCTATGCCATCTGTCGGCGCTCCATCCATCCTCTGGCCCCGCTCCATCCTGCTTTTCACATTCAGGTCATTTCAACCTGAGAGGGCCGACATAAATCATGACATCAAAAGTTGCTTCAGGCGCTGGTTTGAACCAATGACCAATGACGTGTTTTTTTCCTTTTTTTTCTGGTGAGTCTCAAAGGGCTGTGACGGATGTGTGTCGTATGCTGTGGTGTAAATGGATTTCAGCTAGGCTGAGAAGGCACATTATCGTCTTCATATTAATCTCACCCAGCAGCAGAGGCTTTGTGACTTTGGATTTTAATGTGTGTGTATGTGTGTATGAGAGAGAGGGAGAGTGTGAACGGCTCAGGGAGGTGAACCTAGTGTGTGAGTGTGAGACTAATATGTCAGTGTCAGTTATTAGTGGTCCCATGAAGGCAAAGAGCCCATGAGGGATGTGCTGCTAAAGGACAAGTGTGCCTATCCAGCCACACACACACACACACACACACACACACACACACCACGGTAGTCAAGGGTCACCTAAGGAAGTGAGGAGCATGCGTGGGAGGATTGAATGGAAGCCAATCAACAGTCCTATCTGAGGTTTGTATTGTGCACTGTGTCACTATGGCAAACAGTCACAACATGTTGCACCACCTAAACAACTTTTTGTAAAGATTTCCTAGTTTATGTGGTTTATGTGATTGAAAACCTGCTCACAGCTTGATAGCTACAGATGTCTTCTAGTCTTTTCTGGAGCTGGCGTCTCAGCTTGATGTTAATGAGAGCATCTGATCTTCTCCTGCTATTATACTTGATGTGTTTTTGTATCTCTCATTCTGCTGTTCTTTCTGTGCAGTTTTGAAAAGTCACCATCTCCATTGTCGTCCCTTCCACTGCACTGCATCTCCTTCCTTTTCATAGAAACATATCCTCCTCTATATTCTCCTGCTCTCAAGGGTATATCTGTTGCATAGGCAGTAGGCGACCGTATTTCTGGTTTCCTTCACTTTCGGTGTCACAAATTACTTTTTTTTTTTTTTTTTCGCAGTGCTATTGCCAGAATGATTTAACTGTTGAACTGTAATCGTGTTAAATCTGGATGGCCCTCGTGCACATATAGAACACAAGCTCCTGTTTGTGTGTGAGTATCATAAAAATGTCTGGCTCCAAACCTTTCTGACCCACTGCAAGAACACGTCCCGGTCCAGGCCACCGGCAAACGCTGACCGGTTGCTTCTGGTTGTAGTTCCACGTTCAGTGTAAATGATTTCCTCATTATGTAACATGGGCACTAGATCAAACATTATATTCTATTTGTTATTCAGAGGAATCATGCAGTAGTAAGTCTTGAACAACTAAAATCTAACTGTCAAATAGAAGAGGGAAGGACACAGAAATAAATCAGTCTCAGAAAGGAACAAGACGACAACCTGGTGACGGACTCACCGGGGGTGCAAAATAATTCTTCAAAACCTTTTGACTCCTCTTCACCGCCAGCGTGTTCAGTTTATGTGGGTGTTGAAAAGACGTTTCATGAACAGAGGATGAAAAGTGTAGATCTGATTCTTACCGTGGCATTTGGCAACTTTCTAATGGAAGGAATGTTATCTGTCGGCAGGTTGTCACAGAGACGTTCAAACCAGCCGTTGTGTGCGTGGAGTGACACAGGTTTAACTCTGCTGCGGCGTTTGTCCTGTTCTGTCTGCAGATATTTTGTGGTTTCACATGACAAACTCAAAGTGGACATCAGACTCGATCCCTCTTCTCCTGCTGCAATGTCCAACGCTCTCGTTACCAAGTCATGTTAGGAAGCTGAGTGTGTTTCAAATTAATGCTCAGTGCTAATGTCAAACACACAGAGTGAGAAAACATCACTGCTGGACAAACTGTGAGAGTTTGTCACACAAACAATGAACACTATGTTCTCTTCCTGCGTAGTTACAATGCACAAACCAGGAGGGGCAACTGGCAAAGTGCTGATGTGGAGTGAGAGTACTTACTAGTACTAGCACAGGCTCAAAAAAGAATCCGAACAAAGGATTTGGTGGTTCATGTTTACCCAGCAGCTTTGACCTTGACTCAGACGTACAGTTACTGCTGGATGAAGCATCAGACATCAGCAATTTGTTTACAAGAGGGAAACGCACGTTTGTGACAGCACAGGCAAATGTTACAAATGACATTCAAAGTGAAGTACATTAGGGAGTCAATTTTTCCCCGTTTTTTAAAAATGTGATGACAGTCGTTGACAGAAACAAACTCAATTATTGAGGCAAAGGATGTGAGAATGAATGACTCTTGGAGTGGACACACAGACAAGGTGTTTTTTCTCAGAAAATAAGGATGTGGCTCCGCTTAGTGGACAAACTGGGGAAAAAAGCTACTGCTGAAACTTTTCAAGTCAAGCCTTGACAGATAAGTGTCAGGGCTGTCGGAGATCGCTTTGAATCATGTGACAACGTGTGTCATTTATTGCATTCCTTCTTTCTTCTCCCAGGACAGCAAAGAGCCTCCGGACTGCTGCCTCAGCGAGTCTTTCACATCTCCATCATGCACTCTTGGCGTTGACCTGCGCCGAGGCCCGCGGCGATTTTCAGGCAACCTGCAGCTACCTCCGTTGTCATGGCGACAGGGGGACAGGGCACGGACGCCTGACGATGAAATCATGACCAGACCGACGTCACTCGCCGTTTGGAGCCCCTCCCAGAAATAGACATCACTCCAGTTGATCCTGACTGGTGAGTAGATTATTAACAGAATATAACCTCAACTGCATGATTTTTCGTTTTTTCTATATCTTGCCTTGACAAAAAACGAGAAAAGACAAGTGCAAAGTGAACAAAAGTACTTTTTTTTTTTTATCACAAGTCATCTGTATGGGAACTGACAAGGTGTGTGTGCGTCAGTAGCATCAGTGATGTTAGTGTGGATGTGTGGGAACATAGCGTGTGAAACAGGAAGTGTAGAAAACACTGATCAGGGGTCCGTTCCACAAAGCAGGTTAAGTCAAAACACTGAGTTTGTGGTTTGAAAAACTCTGCAGAATGTTCCTAATTTTAAGGTGAGTTATTAACTGAATTCATACGTGAAACTTTCACAGTTTGTTTTTGATTTCTGTAAGTTTACGTCGAAACACAATTGAACACAGCAGAGTTTTATCATTTCAGGATGAACTAATTCAGTTGGTTTTTTTTTTTTTTTTTTTTTAAATTAAATCTGGTTTCTGGAACGGATCCCAGGTGAAAGAGAGCGAGTGATCCAGGCAGGACTGGAACCTTCTATCCTACCTACTAGCATCCACATGCCACTGTGAATTGGTCTCGGGAGATAAAATAAAGTCTCCATCTACCTACCAACCGAACACGGGGGGCTGATGTGGACAAGTGTTGGCGGGACACTGGGCGTCATGCGTCCACACACAGTTTGTACACAAGTAGTGCAAACCAAGTAGTGCACCATTTGTTTGTTTAATCTGCAGTGTTACTTTTGGACTGTTGGAGATGATGTTTATTTTTGCACGGTGCACACACACTCACAGCCAACAGGACAATATGGTGTTTCAGATGAACACAAGCAACATTTGACCAGTTCACGAGGGACAGACAATTGTACAGGGGTTCCATTTTTCCAGTTATGATTGGCCGTCAGTGGAAGGACGGATGAGTGGAGCCTCCTGCTTCTTGCTGAATGTTTCTGTTTTTGTGTTTGTGTTGTTGAGTTGCTTGAAACTCATAAAAACCTAATGAGAACCACATATAAAACATAAAACATACAAACCTGAAAAATTGACTTCTTCTTGTAAATATTTAAGTCCTTGCATATTAATTCTGCATTTTCAGAAGGGAGTATTTGAAGAGCTGTCACTGGTTGCTTTCACCACAAGAGGGCAGTGTAATCATAGCTCTTCACAGTCCTACTTGTGCGAACTTACAACATATCACATTGTGAATTCACTTCAGTTCAGCTTTATTTGTATAGCCCCACAATTACAATTGTCTCTGTGAACTTTACGGTCCGTACAATACTATACCCTCTGACCTTTGACCCTCAGTATGGCTGAGGAAAAACTGCCCAAAAACACTTGTAGTAGGGGGAAAAAAGGCATGAACTGCAGAAAGAGGGATCCAACCATGTTTAATCCATGAATGACACTTCTCTCAAACCCGGAATGAAAATAGACAGTTTGTGTATTTGGTCTGTCTGTTTTATTGGTAATTATTTTATATACTCATATAACAGTAGTTATAATCAAATTATAGACATTATTTCATATTTCATTTCATTCTGTCTTTTCTACTGATGCATAGTCTATGAACTTTTATGAAAGCTGCTGAGAAACTTTATTATGAAATATTCTTAAAGATGTGATCAGCCACCCCTCCTCCAAACCCCCCCCCCCCCCCCCCAAACCTGTCTATACAACCACATATATGCGTTAGTTAGTTAGTTGTTCAAAATGATCAAAGAATAACTCATGACTATCACCTTGTGATAGACAATTGTTCTGCTGGGTTCAGTAATGAAATCACTTTTTTCTAATGATCGTTATTAGAGAGACTTAATGAAGGCTCACATTTCTTAGTGTCAACAAAGAGTCTGTTGGTGGAAACCTCAGACTTTCCAGCCGGTGAGGTGTGCGTCTTTCAGCGGTTGTGGTAGAGGCAGAAGTTTCCCATGTGTGTCTTCCCCCCTCCAGACCATCATCTTTTAAAAGCAAGAAACTCAACATGAGGAGACTGAGCGTCCTTTGTTTTAGACTAAAAGTGGACGATGTGTGTGTTTTTGTAATGAGCTCCAGTCGTTTCCTTTTTCCTCTTGTACTCACTTGAGTTTACTGAAGTGCCTCCGTCAGTGTTTGGATGGAGGAGGATATTTTGGGATTCGATTATTTTTCTGCTGATGAACACGGTTGTTGCGATGTGCCTCACACACTGATGATTGAAATCGTGTGGGGGCGGTTGTGCTCGCATGTTCCCGCTGTGTAGAAAGCTTGTGCCGGCGGATACTGTGAGTGTCAGAAAGTTGTCACCTGTGAGATATTTTTGTGTACGTGCATAAATGCGGCTTGTTCATGTGTATGGGCAATATTGAGAGAGACCGGACAGAAAAAGACCATGATGATGTCAAATCTTCATGAGCACTTGGTGAAAATGCCTCATTAATAATAGAATAGCGCTTTTCCTGTAAATATGACGTTCCTGGATTGTTCCAAGTGTGTGGGGACAATGAGTAAGTCTCTGATTAGAATGCTCAGAAACAAAACAGAAGTCAGCTTAGATTTATATGTGTTTTTTAATGGTGTTTGAAAAAAATGTTTCAGCATTTTGTAATATAATTTTAACTTCTCTCTGCAGAAATAATGCAATAACACAGAGGAGTGCATCAAAAGTAATCTGACTACAGATTCTACTCGTGATATTAATCATAGAGTAGAATTAATTCAGTACATGTCGTGCACTGTGCATGGTCTAGTTCTAGTTCATATTTATCTGTGCAGGCTACAGGTGCTGCAGCACCATCTACTGGACAAGGACTGTTACAGTGAAGTGAAGAAGCTAACAAGTAAATATGAACTATCGTTTTTGTGGTTTAAAGCTTGATGTTAAATTCTTAACCTCACTCATTTCATATATTTTAATCAAAGTAAAAATTTATTTTGTGCCGAGATGGAGCGTCTCTTCTTTATCCCCAGCACACTACATTCTACAAACATTTTAAAAGTTTTTTACATCATATGTTGGCGAGTTAAAGGCGATAATTTGATAATTAAATCCCAGTTAAATTAATGGATGCCCCTCCAAAACAAGCAGTCATGTTCTCAGCCTCCATCTTCAGCCTGATGAGGCCCCTCTCCTGGTGGTCACAGTGTTTCCTCACACTGACTCAGTATCATCTGTCAAGCTGGTGGTCCACATGACCGTGTTTATGTTGTATGTACCCAGCTGTCAAAGGGAGAAATGCAGCTTTCTCTTCTTGCTGCACATGCACAAGATTTACCAATCCCCAACAAGAAACATGTCCAAGGTCACCTTCACACCACTGAGCTCTTTGATTATTATTTACTATCTTAATTTTCTCCTGAAACCACCTTGTCTTTCTGTCCTCTGTTGTCGAAGCCCCCCACACCCCCACAAACCTTTGTAAATTATTTCAGGTCAGCTAATCTGGCCCACAATGTTATTGTTTTTCTCTCTCTGAGAGCGGCGCAATGTGAAAGAGGGAAGAAGGTAGAGAGGATTTCATGGAAGCGGAGTCGCAGCATGAACGACTCATCTGAAGACAAAAGACTGACCCTCTTTCACCTACATCCGACCCATACACTCCTCATAAACACATGTAAACATGGAAGACCCCCTCCCAGAACACACACACACACCGATTGTTGTCTGTGTGTAGCAGACTGAGGCATCATTTTTGCGTGTCGTGATTATAACAAATGACAGATGCAGCTGCGGGGGTGCGGCTTTGTTTTCTAAAAGTATTAACCCTGCAGTAGAATCAGTCAAAGTGTCTGCTACTTCAGAACTATTAACTGTTCTCTTCTACAAAATCACAATTTCCACCTGATGCATTCTGAGGACTTAGGGGGCCTTTTCCTTCCTATTGTCATTTGTCGCATATTATTCAGATATGAAATTTCAATTTAGAGGAGACATGTTGTCCTTAGAGAAATAATTGGCATCAAGTGTGGATACCACAATTGAATATTTGGGACCCAACAGGACAGATTTACTATTTTTATGATTATATTTTTAAAGCATGATAAGAGATTGATTTATATATATATAGGGTAATTATTTGAACATTTGAACATACACAATTACATGACATTAGATAATACATGGTAATTGTTGTACACAGAGGTGGTATCTTCTGCTGCTCAAGACCAGTTTATTCAGTTCTATACTTCTGTATTTGAATTGCGTCAACTTTACAACTGTATCAAAATGTTACTGAGAATCAGACTGTGTTGTAAACTATGTGACCTTTGTTGATTAGTAGCTCTGCATCTAATCCACCAGACCTCAGCTGGACATGCAGAACTGAGCATATATTGATTATATATCAACAATGAAGCCACACAATAGCAGTGGTTTGATAATAATTGCGGCTCAAAACTTTTTACACCACAGAACCCAGCAGAGAAGTCTTTGGTCCATCTTCAGAGTTCCTTTCTTTCGTGGTCTGCATTTGGACCACACACTCTGCTGTGCTCCTCCTGTGAGACGTCCTGTTCTTAAGTGTCTCCCTCATGATGTTGGAGCCTTTGCAAAGGCCTCGTCTGCGAGCGTTTAGTGAGCTGCAGCTCCATGCGTTGCGGTGACTCACAAATCAGATCACGGAGCAGACAGAAATTTTTTCCAATGCTTGTCGTGCTACCCCTCGCCCGATGTTCCTCTTGGATTTGATCTCGCCCTTCTTCCTTCAGGGCCTTCTCTGTCTTCCGCGTTCCTTTTTGTGCATCCCATTGTTCCTTTTTTCTCTGCATACACAGCATGTTTGCCTCCATTTAGAGGAGAATTATGTATTTTCTGTGGATGAATGAGAATCCATGCAAGAACTTTTATGTCCAAATATGAATGCACCGCTTTAGTGCTAATCTAAATCCGCTGACCTTTGAGCACTGAGACACACACTAAGCTGTTTGCTTTTTATTTCCCCTCTAAATTGCCTGTTTGTGTTTTTTTTTTTTCCCTCTCTCTTCTTCTTGGCCTGCCTTCACCGATTGCCTGCCACGCTAAAGGTCACCACATCATCAGCACTACCACAAATCCTGGCAAAACAAAAAATAAATAATAAATCTTGACAACCTGTTACCGTGCCTGCCTGCCTGTCGTCACAACAACCAGCAGCCAATCCCTGAACGGGGAGGCGTGGCTTGAGCGCACTGCGTGCCTGCTCCCAGCTCCTTGTGTATATTCTGAATGAAAGAGCAAATGAAGCGTTTTCCTGCGTGCCGCGCTCCGCTCAGCTCTGTGCCGTGGCTGTGAGAGTGAAGGGAAATCTGACTTGAGGCTCAGTACAGTAGGAGTCACTCTGTGCCACACCGGGAGTGCCTTTGGAGGGGTGGGGGTTGTTTGCAGTGAGGGGTCAGTCAAGCAGTGGCTGATGGAGGGAGAGTAAGACAGGAGGAGGCAGAGAGCAGTTTTCAGCTCTTCTGAATCTTTCATTAGGTAGATCTCCCAACGTCAAGCAGCCTGGATGGAAAGAACTGGTGCTGAGATGTGCATTTAGCAGGAGCCAGCAGAGGCACAGGGAGAAAGGAAGGAGGGTGACATTGGACCGGAGAGCGCCCGTTCAATCTGCACGACCACGGGACCATGTCAGAGAAACAGTGAAATTCTTCCTGAGGGAGTTGTGTGTGGCCCTGCTGTGGATGGAGCTCCTCTAAGAGCCTCCGATGAAGAGGAGAGACCAGCAGGACTGTGCCTGGCTAATCCCTACATCTGGTTTGTGGTGGAGAAAAGGGGGGAATAGTAGGAAAGCAGCACAAACAGAAAGGTTTGTTTGTTTATTTGTGGGAGTTTGCTTCAGTGTCTCTTCTCCGACCAGTGTGAATGTCTATGTCTGGACCAGGACAGAGAAGGACACAAGCTGTTGTACATGACTGAGTGACTCAACCGGGACAGAAACTGGCAGAATCTGTTGGAGGAAGAACCCAGCGCGCACACAGGACCAGAAAGGAACGCTGGCAGGGATGTCGTCTCACGAGCTGAGCGTCGAAATGGACTCCTGCATCCGGACGTTCAAGGAGCATATGCACCTGGAGCTGGAGCCCCCCAAGATCCCAGGTGTGGTGGGAGGGAAGAGGGGGCGCCACGTCGCCCAAACTTTCTCCGAGGAGCTCCCCCCGTCTCTTTCGTAAGCTGATGGTCAACAAGAGCATCCGGCAGAGGCGACGCTTTACTGTAGCTCACACCTGGTAAGGCTTGTGCGGTTGGGGGGAGGGGGGCTGGTGGGGAGGGTGGGGGGTACTGCAGGGTCGAGACACACGGACGGGCGGATCTGGGAGGGGTCTGGGGTGGCAGAGGGTTCCAGTGCATGTGGACAGAAACGGAAGTGACTTGGTGAGGCTAAATAAATGTGTAAATTGGATCAGAGGGGGAGATAAAGGGAGGTTGTGTGGAAGGGGAAGAGAGGTGGTGAAAGAGGAGGGGTTGAGTGCTGGAGGAAAAAAATAACCCTCAGAGACTGAGGGTGAATAAGCGTGCGCTCAGAGACTCGGAAAAGGAAGCTTGATCTTTCCCTAAAAGGAAACGTTCAGTGCTGGCATGATGAGAGGGGTCAGAAACGTGTGTGGTCTGGTGGTCCGTCACTGGGTGAGGAGATTACATAATGGAATCAAATCCCACTCAGCACACTCCTCCTCCATTTTGACTTACTGTATCTCTGCCCTGAACCTTGGTGAAATTCCCTCAGTCTTTGTGTGTGCACGTGTGTGTGTGTGTGTGTGTATGTGTATCAGTCCTTGTTTTGGGATGCTTGCGTGCAGCCATTGAAGCTAATGATACCGTGTAACTTTACTGCACTAAAACCTGCAGCACTAAATACATACATCCTTCATATATCTATAAAACCCATGACTCACCTTTGTTCTACTTCTTCTCTGTCCATTTCCTTCAGTCGGCCCAGTTTGTTAATCAAACAAGATCATACTGGGTCAACAAAATAACATTCCCATTGCATCGTTTTGCACCCCCACCCCCCCCCCCACCCACTCCCTCAGCGCCCCCTCACCCCCCTACATTTTTTCAGCAGCACCGTAATTGTGTAGGGAGAGCTTGCTATGTTATGCAATGTATGGATGAGTGGCAGGGAGAAGATTTGCTGTGATTTGACTAGAAATCCTCAAGGTGACACTTGTCCTTGTCATTCGCCAAGACACTTTTTGACAAGACAGGCGGAGGGGATTCTCTTTATAAAACATCAGGTTTATAAAAAAACGACTTGGCAAAGAATTTGCCCATGTTTGTTTATACACTAAGTGACTATTTGTGGTCAGATGAGATAAAATGGTCGCGTCGCTGCGGTTGAGGGCGGGTTAACAATGATTTGTCTCTGTTTGGGGAAAGGCGGGAACGGAAATGAGTTCTGATATGAATCTGCTTGTATGTGATGTGTCTCCATGCAGGGGAGGATGGGGAGAAGATAAAATGCCCCCCTGTGTGTTTTCCTCTAGGTGTGTATTGGTACAGCCACAGCAGGACATGTGACACTCTGCATCTAGATGTGTGTTTGGATTGATAACGTGTGTTTATCCCTCCGACTCTTCAGTCACGACGGTGCCTGTTAATCGCCTCCCTCTCTCTGGATGAGATTTGTGGGGGTTGGGTGGGTCTGAGCTGGGGAACACAAGAACAATCTCATTTAAGACGTCAGTGGCATTCTTGTCTCATTTGCTCACATAATTTCACATTACATGAGCTTGACTCTTGGATGTGACAGCAGCCGTGACACCCGTTAAGCACCAGTCCCGCCCTTTAACGGCCATGTTCTTGACAAAGTGTCCTTGAATGAGACACTGGAGTCTCTCTGCTCACTGACTGTAATTGTCTAAATGTGACACGTAAAGAGCTTTAAAATGGGGAGAAAATGTCAGTCAAATGACTGTGTGAGTGTGTGTGTGAGGGGGGCTGACCATTATGGAGACATATGCCAACATCAATTTATTTTTCCTATGACTTTTCCCACACACACAGTACATGTGGTATCCATTTGCTGTATTCCATGTTTGGCGTCATTGTGCGCCTGTGCCAGACGTGGACAAATCCATTTTACAAAACAATAACGACTTGCTGTTGGTTTGTGTTGGATAAATAACAATAGTCATGGAATCATGAATTACATATTCTTAAAAATGTCGCCGCATCAATGATCACTTCAACCTAATTTGTCAAAACAATCAGAGAACGGGACAAATCCTTCAAGTTGTGAAACAGAAGTAGGATGACGATGATCTGTCAGGGACTTTGAAATCAACTTTACACAAACATATGTTTATTCTGGTTGTACACAGTGGACTCGTTTGTTTGACCTGCCCACCACCCTGACCTGCGTCTCATTCCGAGCTGCTGATGTCACAAACACAGAAGGTCTTATATTGTCACCGGAATCTACGTCACACAATGTGCGGTCAGTGCACGACGCGATGGGAGTGACGTAGCCAAGCTTTGTTATTTGGCACAGGAGAGAATGTGGAATAACACAGACTGGTCCGCCCTCGTCTAAAGAGATTATTTTGCATTAGGTTTGGTATAAATGAGAAGAGATTTCAAACTTTAAACAGCTCAACCTGCTCAAAAAGCCTCCTGACAGAGACCTGCACAGATTCCTACCTTCTCTGTTTTAAATGTGGAGACATTTTCAGTGTAGTCGCATTAGTGTCTTACCAATCGTTATCAAAAACAATAATTTAACATTCTGTCCTTCGTATTGCTCGTGGTAGCATCATTTGCCGGCTGGTGAACTCCTGACCTACTGGCGCTCAGACAATCACTCCTCTGTTTGCAGCAGTCAGCCGTTCCCCCGTCGCTGTCTCAGTCTTTTACGCTCTTTGTCTCCGAGTCTCTATTCCTACGTGTCACTCTCTCTGTCTGCACCGTCCTTCTCCGTATTTACTGATAATCCCTGTAGCTAAATGTCTGCGTGGGTTTAGTCTGGTTTCTCATGTCTCGGTTTCTGTTTTTATTCCGTCTTTTCCTTTTCCGTGTCCCTAACGCACCACATGATGTAAATGTTTGATGTCCCGACGAGGCGTATGACTCAGAAAAAACATGTTCACTCCGAGGACACTTGAGGAAGGTAAGCACTGCTACAGGAATAGAAAAAAAAACGTTAGAGGGGGAGCTAAAGCCTCATTTGGAAATATTTGATTGGAATATGTGTGAGGAAGGTTTCTGTGATAGAGACAAGTGTTTCCTCATCCTCTGTGTTCATGTGCTTTCAGAGGGATGAAGAGATGCCGTGAGAGAAGTTAGAGGGACATTCACATCGCACACAAATGTGTAAACAGAAAGTGTCCCGACAGAAAATCACATCACGTTAATCCACAGCGGAAACATCTCCGGCAAAAATGATGCTTCTTCACTGAGAGTTAGGTTGACATTTACGTTCTTGCCACACGATTCCATCCAGCACTCACACACATCCGCTACTGAATTGTTTCCTTGTCTAGTCTTTGTCACGCTGTGACTCTTCCCGTTTCATCAGTGGATGTGATTATTGCCACTGCTGGAGTGTTTCTACTTCAGGAGGAGACGGACGGGGAGGCAAAAGAATGATTTTGTTACACAGCAGTGGTGTGCATTTTGTCAGTTGTGTTTTTTGCTGCATATGAACTGTTAGCAGACTATAGGTGGGCTTCTTTTCTATGTATTTATTGTGAAAAATAATTGGTTAATTGGCTTTTTCCTCATGTTCCTCATGTATCCTTTCGGGAAAATGTGACTTTGATAGATATTAGCGTGCATGTTCACGTGCATTTGCACAATATTCGTATCATCTCTGCCACCTTGGAGGAACCATAACTGCTGGGTTCTGCCGCTGGAGTAAAAATCTCTTTAAGGAACAAACATTTACTCGGTAGAAAGTTCAGTCTAATGATTGGAGCATCGTCATTTGTTCTCTGTGGACATTAAAAATCTTGTGATCGAGTTGGTCTATCCCAACAGTCCAGCCCCTTATAACCAAAGCTTTGTTGTCTTGACTTGAGTCAGACTGTTATTTAATGGGATGATCTTTGTTGTCGTGGTTACAGTCGTAACAACCAGGGGTCAGGGGATTCTCAGTGATGTCCAATCAGAGGGTTTTCTCCCCAGTACGACGTTTGTCCCACATGTCGCCCGGACGGTGTGTATCTCCACATACACATGAATACCTTTGGATAACCAGGCTGACTCGTCTCCCCCCTTGTTGAGTTCCCCATCCCTGTATTCCTCATCCCCCGCCTCTCCATTTCCCCTCTCACGTCTCGCTTCAGCAGCCTCCATCTCTATCTACTGTCTTGCTGTACTGAGCCAGCCAGGCATAAAGTTCACTGTTCAGGCTGATGGCTCCGTTGACTCGTTATGGGTGACATGTTTCACACCCTTTCACATGTTGCTGGGACATTGCACACAGCAGGTTCTCAGACTGATCATGTTAGTTTTTTCATAAACGCTCAGTCATTGCATGATTTGCTTTGACTATTTAAATGTCCACGCAGCTGAAGAAGGATTCTTGCAATGGAATAAATACGTTAAGCAGCCTTTACATGCGTGCAGGGAGTAGGAGATGGTTCCCTTGGGATGCTCTGGTGGCTTCTTTAAACCCCCTTCACAAGAACATACTCTCCCATGTTCTTCCAGTGCTGTCAGTTTGTATCTAACTGATGAGTGAATTGCTCATCCTTCTACCATTGCCCTTTTTATACTCCGCTTTATATGGACTCCTTTAATCCCCTTTTCCTGGTGTATATGGGTCATGAAGAAAACCCACTCTTCCCTTGTTCCTATAAAATAAATGTGTGCCCCATCTTTTGTCCTGCTGGTCCTTTGCCATTAAATGCACCCACATTATATCATGTTGTGTTGTTGCCAATAATGGATGAATACTGTTCGTGTGTGGGGGATTCATAGACTTGCAGATAATCAAATGGGTTCTCCTGCTACAGTTGATGCTTGTGTGACTCTGATACAATTTCCAACTTTGCATCAGCTTATTCAGGCTCATTTCCGTTTTTATATGCATGTGAATCACTTTGTTGGTCGATGAGCATCCTGGGGTGTCTGTCACACATTTGGCCTTTAGCGCTTTCATTCAAGAAACACTGTAGCATCCATTTGTCTTCATTATATTCTTTGCTCATTCCATTTCCCTGCTCCTATCGCACCCTGAAAGCAGCGCTGATGACAGATGCAACATTTGTAAGGAAATCTGAGAGGCACGTCTCCCACTTTTTCATTTATTGTATAATTTTCTCTGGGATAGGCATGATTTCAGTGGATTGCAAAACATTTCTGATGCATATAAAATGGGCTATTTTGTCATTTTAGGTAGTTTCTTATATTTTACTGCTCTTTATGAGGACATTGCCTGAGACGGACACAACCAGAGGATTGACACTTCCGAGTGAGATCATGTGCTGTGTTTTAAGGACATTCATCTATTCCTGCTGTGCTTGACTTGGAGGCTGCAACTGTGAATTTTGTCATTCACGCATTTGTCAGTGTGTGATAGTGCAAGCATGTGTGTGTTTCCAGCACTGCAATCATTTTAGTTCCATTGAACTGTACAAGGGCGGGTCAACTTGTCACAAGAATCTGTATGCATCAGTCAGGATCTTCATTAACAAAGGAGTGTGTGACACATTTAATAATAGTCATATAATTACAGCTTGATTAACAGTGCAGCTTTGCATCTTTGTCTGTCTCCAGTGATTTCCTTACCAGTCATGTGTATTTTATTTGTGTGCGTGAAGCACCATCTGTATATTCTTTTTAGTTCTTTCAAAGCAACACAAACATTCATGAATAACACAACAGTAACAGCCAGACCTCTGAAGCCTGTTTTGTATGATCTGAATTCGTAACAGTGAATTTCTGCCTTTTACTCCGCTGAAGTAGTGATTATTCTCCACTTGATTGCTGTCTGTCACACTGACTGAAAGGGAGTCTGCCAGCGTCTTGTGTTTTTCCAGCTGGAAACAATGTGCGGCCATGCAGAGGCGGAGGCGGACCTGCATCGTGCGTTTGTGGCGTGGCGAGATTGAAGTTATTGCAGCTGAAGCTATTCAGAAGTTGATTCAGCGACATGCTCGAGTTCACGAGTAAGGAACATTTGTCATTACGTAAAGTCGGTTACCCAGAAAGATTTTCATGGCCTCGACTTCACAAGCGTGACCTGGCATCAGCAAGCAAACTTCATGTATGTGACGAGTACATCGTCTGCCATCATACACTGAGAAAGGTGAAAACATCACTTGGTGTGTGTGAGAGTGTGCGTACGTGTTCACATGTATGATTGAAGTAAAAATCACTTTTACAAATATCAATACAAACCATTTTTACACTAAAAGGACGTATAAATATATTTTTCTTCCCCAAAATCTGGTAAACAACAATGCTCGACAACAGCTTTCATTATTGTTTTCCGTGGATTCGTTGGGTCACAGATCAAAGAGCTGCTAAACGTGGAACTTTTCAAAGTCATTTTTGCGCTGCGCTCACTTTTCTCATCGCAGCAAGTATTGACAGTTTGACAGGGCCCGTCTTTACGTCAAAATGTACCATCTCGTGTCTGAATGAGACACGTCAGACTGTACGCAGCTCATCCATGACATTTTCCAAAGAAATCTCTATTTTTGTGCCAAAACAAACTGTGAGGGGTGTTTTTTTTGTTTGTTTTTTTCCTGTGTCACTTTACACTGCTCATCCGATTTGTAAAATGAAACATAGACTGATGATAGATTCAACAGAACCCATGATGGAATTTGGATGAGAGATAGATGATTTGAATATTTGGAGTCTGCTGACTGTCTCCATCCGAGGCCCAGGCTGAGTCATCTCATCGCTCTGTCATCGCACAATAAGATTCTCAGTCCCGTCTGATAAACAAGTTAACATTGTCACATGCACACACACACACACACACACACACGCGTGCAGGCATGCACACACTCTTTCCCTGTGTTGTCGCCTGATGTCATGGACGTTGTCCGTGCCTTCTGTGAGACGGTGTGTGCGCAGAATGTTCCGTCCATCTTTGTGTGGGATTTCTGTGCATTTACATTCTGCCTCTGTGACTTATTGCCCCCGCAAGGTCGATAGGGAAACAGCACCCACACACGCTGTGCTGTTCACCGTGTGTGTTTGCATTGATGTGAATAAAACCGGACTCTCACAGAGGCTGATTAGGTTAGTGTGAGTTTGTGCTGAGGGATAAAAGGATTTGTGTGACACAGACACACAGTGAACCACGGAGACTGGGGGCTTGGACATTATTTGATCGTTGTGAACTTGAAATATTTGTTATCATTCTGCTGGGAACAGCAACACAAAGATCCTATCTGTGTGAACAGTGTATTACACTGCGCTAACATCTACTTTATATCAGACTCTATATTATTGTACTTCATTTTAAAAGCACCGTCGAGATGTGTCAGCATCTTTTGCATTCATATGCTCATAACTAGATGCTGTGCACCTCTACATCCTTCTCAGAGGTAGAATACATCATTGTCTATCAGCCCGTTCGTGTACCTTCTAATGATCATGAAATATTGTGGTACTTAGGAAAATTAATATACAATTTGAGTTGTTGAGTTTGAGTTGTCCTTGCTGTGACCGTGTATCTGGGATCATTCTAATGCGTCACGAATATTCGATAATGTCATTGTGTTTATGAGCACCAGTCTGTATTCATGGTGTGTGTTTTTCTGTGTGTGTGTGCGCGCCTAAATATGGCGACCTACGGGTCACAGTGAGCCATGTGGCCGCTGTTTATCCACGCTGGGATGCTGGCAGTGAAATATTGGCACTGCGTTCTTCTCTGAAAAGTCATCATCTGTCCCCTGCTGGCATGTGCAACACGTCATATGAACTCTCTTTGTCACGGCCCCTTGGCGTCTGCTGCTGCAGAAGGTGACCTACACGTCTGGAGGTGACTGCAAATCAGTTAGAATGTAAATGACATGTAAACATGGAGACATGCATGAGCTCAACAACTGTTGGTTTTATCTACGGCTGCAACATTTAATCGATTTGTTTTGGATTCTTCTTCAACTTTCGTTCATTTGTTTGTCATCTCCTGCATGCTCCGCTTACGGGTCGCGGTTGTGCTGGAGACTGTCAACGAGTGAGTCGTACCATTCACGCACACATTCACACCTACAGGCAACTTAGAGTTACCAATTCACCTTAGCATGGTTTTGGAGGTGGGAGGAAGCCGGAGAACCCGGAGAGAACCCAGGCAGACACGGGGAAAGTATGCACACTGAGGTGACACTGCTGACCACTACATCACCGTGTCGCCCTCATCACCCTTTTTTGTTTAGAATTTGCTGGTTTTAGCTTTGTAACAACAAATGGCTTCCTTGCTTGTTTTTTGTCCCTAAATAATCATGATGATTCCATATTTCTCCAATGTACAGTGTCAAACGTCTCAGAATAGACACGGGTGGGTCCCATAGGTTAACAGTCACACCCCTTGGTGTCTTACTGTGTATACGTGAGTCTCATAGGGCGTGAGGATGAAGTGAGGATTTGATGAACTGGCTAGGAGCTTTGTGATTTAGCGTGGACGGACGACGGTTGCGCCCAGTCAGTGATTCGACGCCCATCGGTGGGTTAATTCCGTCACATGACCTGTGGCTCCTCTCAGATTTCCAAGCGCCTCACTTCCCATTGACCTACGTGTTCCCATGGGAGCCAGGCACGCTGATGTCCATGTTTCATTCATGTGTTTAAGGCTGTGACGTTGCGCTGCCTGTGAATGTGAGTCTAATATGGACTTATGGGTCTGCTCAGAGCCTCCAGAGGCCAGAGACGGCGATTTTAACAAGCTGCTACTGTGAACAAGTGCCAGTTCAAAGGGGACTCAGCACACAAGAGCTGCGATATTCCAGTTTTCAGTTACGCAGCAGCACTTCCAGAAATGTTCAAATCAATGTGAAGAAACAGTTAGTTCGTCCTGATTACATAACGTCTTTTTCTCCCGTTTCCACCTGCCTTCTCTGCTCTTTCCATCATGTCCATCCCATCATTAAGCATCAGTTTGCCTTCGGTCCATTTTCCATTCATTAGTGCTGCTGTCCAGCAGTGCTTGTTTGGTTAGTGTCACATTGATTTATGCACTTGAAGTGTTAGAGGGGCCTTTTCATACACTTGTCTTCCATCCATAATGACCCTGTTGCCCACACCCAGAACGAGTGAGTGGCTGAACAGTCCCCGCTGTTGACTCTGTTAAGATGGCCATGACTAAACGTTGGATTCGAGAAATAGTAACTAGCAGCGCACAGATGGGACGTATTTTTAGAATACTGAACTCAAATTCTATGGAAAGTGCTTCGTGACAAATGCATACGATGCTTTTACATTAACGTCATATTTTACTTTTTTTCTGCTTCAGTGCTTTCAGCATAGAAAAGTAAACTTTGCTGAAGGACATATACATCTAGTTTTTTAATGTGCTAAAAAAAAAACAGTGTCAGCCCTTTTATTATTTATATTGTATTGCTTTTTTTGCATTTTATTCATCACCGGAAATTTCTCTAGGATTCTCTCGACAACCAAATAATTCATTTAAGTTCAAACCCACTCCTACAATGAGCAATACTAAAAGAAATCGGTCCTTTGTAGTCTTTACTAATCCTGTGTAGATGAAATGTTTTTCTGTTTATGACTAGTCTGTCCTATATGAAACCAGTGGAGAGAAACGATTATTATTCATACATAAGAGATGAGTAGAAGTACCCAGCATGAACAAGGACGTCTGTCGGAGTGTATTCACACTGCGGCCTCCTGATTTAGTTTCTGTCCTCTCAGTGACTCTGAGTCTTATTCTCTCTGCATTTCCACAAACGTAACCTTTGTGATTGTTCCGGGGACACCAAGTTCTGAGCTGATGACTCTGACATTTGAAGGTCAAGAACCATGAACATGAGGAGATATGGCTGCGGAACAGAAGATGAACGTCTTTATAGCGAGAACTCTGCTGCCTTCAAAATCATTTTGCTCTGGGTGATGATCAGGTGGTCTTCTTGTTAAAAAACAGATTTACATTCTGCCCCTTGCAGGCTTCTTCATCCCAACACAACCAGATATTGTCCTGATCAGTGTTTTCTGACCAGTAGATAGGGCACAGAAGAAGAACAGCACTGAGGCAGTCATGTCATGTTGTGCGTGCTCCAGTTTCTTTCTCTTAGGTTCCACACTGACTCCAGGTTGTCCAGACATTCTGCGTAGTACCGAAGAATAAGTACATGCACATCACAGGATTACACTGCCAACTTCTGGCTGCACTCTAAGTTCTTCCTTTGTGGTCAGGTTTTACTGATTTCCTCCTCGGCTTAATTGGATCTGGCTCCTGGCAACATTTTACAGCGTAACCTCTTGCAGCTTGCGAACAGGATCCTCACACTGTGTCAAACTCGCTTTTCAGACGTTTCAGCTGGAAACCAGAAGTGAAGTCCTTCAGGCTTAAAATCTGTGACTATGTCGAAGATCTCGGCTTCGTTTTGGAATCCCCTCGTCATCCTCCTTGTCATGGTTAAGATGATGGAACATGACAAACAAATAAAGCTGCTAATAAAGATGAACTTCATGTGATAATGCCTGGTCAGCTGACAGACTCATCCGGACCTTTCTAGCGTGTGATTTTGTGTTGCATCTGACCGAGCTAATTAAACCTTTTTTCCCCCATCTTGGCCTCTTCTCATTCATCGCGACACTCCTCCTCCGCTCCTGTCTGTTCCCGTTATGCACATTGCTTCTCTTCTTCTCACCCCAGTACTCTCTGCCAGATTACTTTTTTTCTTATTCCTCTGCTGTTCATGTGTCACAGGAAGAGTGCAGCCGGAATCATGGTCATGACTTATTCAAAGAAAACACATGGAAAACATGGACTGTTTTTCACACTTTGGCACATGGTGCATCTATTATTCACATTTTTCCTAAATTAATCTAATTGCTTGCACAAAGAAAAGCCATATTACTGTTATGTAAAACAAAAAATAAATGTAAAACAAACATTCTAAAAGTGAAATATTAGCAAGAATGTTTGACAGGAAAATCATTTTAAGTCAATTTTCTGTGCAAGTAAACACCCAGAAAACACTATAGAAGAGAATAACAAGCACATTCACCTGCTGAGACTGTTCCTCGGAGTGAAGAGGATATTTCATGGGATCTCTGTTGTTGTCGCTCCATTTCCTTCCATTTCCACCTCCGGCCCTCTCACCAACATTGGGCTCTCTTCCACTTTACAGCTCCTCTCTTCAGTCCATCACTAACATTTGTTTGACCGACTCATTGACTTGATGTCGTGCATGCTGCCTAATAACAGTTATCTTAATTGAAATCAATGGAAGGATATTGGATTGACTGTGGCCAGGAGGGACTGGGTCGGTGGATTATCATGGTCTGTTTCCTCCACTGCTCTTTTTACACTTGTCTATCTCCGAGTGAGTTCTACTTGACGCAAAGGCAAATTCCCTACGAAGAAAGTTGTTTCTGATGCTTCTGTGATACACCCTGTAGAGCTTTAAGCTTCCTCTGCTGTGTTGTACGCATAATGACATGCGACAGTGTTTACATGCCAGATTGGCGGTTACACAGTATGTGTCTGAGTCATCTGAGCTCCAACAAACCCCACATTTTACGGCTCTGGCTGTTAGAGGAGTAAAATCTAAAAAGTCTGTGAGATGCAAATACGTACCAACACGACAACATGACCTGTCTGCCTTGTTTACAGTTTTAATTAATGAGATGAGATTAGAACTGATGTAAATGCTACAAACACTATTTTTTAACTTCACAGATGCTCTTCTGCTGCGGTGAGATTTCTATCTCACAGATTGTCACTATTTGATCTGAAGTAAATCCATTTTTAACCGAAGCGTATCGGGAGCTGGTGCGGTGCTGTGCAGTGAGTCAGCATCACTCCCCAACATTTTAAGAGTTGACAGACACTTGTGCTTATGGGTTGAAACCTGGTCAACAAGGGCACCTACGGTGAGTGGGAGTGAGACAGGACGGTGTGTGTGTGGGTTGACGGGGTGACGATAGCTCAAGGGTTCATGAGTAAACTGCACGACCCAACCAATTTTTATTTTTTTGGTTACATTCTATCCTGCAATATGTAATTGAAAGAATAATAGAATAATCGAATAATACTGTCCAGACTGCACCCAAAAATACTGGCCAGTGTCAACATATTTATGGTCAATTATGGTCAATTCAACCACAAACCTACCAAACCTACAGAGGGCAGTCTGACAGTCTGACACAAGATAAGACATTCCTAACACTAATAGATACGATAAACAATAATTACTACTAGTAGTAAGAATAAATATAAAATAAAGTCAAATCAAAAAATATGTAGAATGAAACGTATGTAGAATTTGGGTAGAAGTTCCTGTATATGTTAAGTCGTGCAAATAAAGATGGATATATTGTGCAAACAGTCTTATAGCAGCATGATGCATGCAGCATGATATGTTGTTATGTGATAGTGCAAAGTTACTGTTGTATCTTAAGGTGTGATATGGGGGGTGGGCAGAGAAGAGGGAGTGGGATAGTGGGGAGAGAAATTTAAGAGTAAAAAGTTAATTTATGGAAACTGGATATGACGTTACGCTCATGGCTGAGACCATGTTCAGCCTAAACTGGACCTGACTGCTCTGACCGGTGGGGTAATGGTGCAGACATGATCTACACCATCATTTAATCTCTTGCGTTCCATATGTCTGACAAATAACCAATTGCCAGACATGATGGTTTGAATCTTAAATGTTCTCACCGCTGCACTAGCGTCTAAACGGCTTGTCTCGTTGACATTGTAATTCAGTGAATCCACCAATGTGTGCACGTCTTTTCACCGTCATTCATCCTTAATGCAAACATTTTTCTTCTAGAGACCATAAAGCCTTTCCTGCATCAACAGTGTGATCTGTCGTCAGCCTGTGACGACAAACAGGAGATGGATGACAGGTCAAACAATTAACCTCCTTGTAGGAACAAACCCGTAAGCTAAACATACAACTTTGTAGAAGGTGTGAACGGACCTGCGGCGCAGTGTTTGGCTCCAAGCTTTGAATACACGATTACTAACGTGGAAAGAGCTCAGTTGCCATGAAATAAAATGTAATCCCCTGAAACTAGTATCATGGTGATGTTGATAAGTTTTTTTTTTCTTAGGTGGTCAGACCAAGCTGAAACCATGTCAGATAAGCCCCCACAAAACAACCTCATAGATAAACCAGTGTGAGCTGACTGTGACTATACACCCGTGGCATTTCGTGCTGCTCTCTCATTCTGAAAGGTCGTATACCTAAACATCACAACCCATCATTTGCACCTTCTGTTGTATTGTTCTGGATGCAGTGCTTGAAACTACACTACCCTGAGTGTGTAGACAGACTCTTCCTGCTGTGAGTTTGTGTCACCTCTCTCGTCACCTCTCCTCACACTGACGTCAGTCACTGGTGGTCTAACATCTGGATGTGCGGTTTGAGATCCCTTCTGTCACACACATCCAAAGACGCCTGCTGCCGTCTGGTTTCTGCATGTTTCATCAGATAGAGAGTAGTTGCTTCCTTGTCCTGTCCCTTTTTCCACTTTAATACAATATGATTTTGTAATTTATTAAAAGTGAAGTTACATTTAGCTTTTTTTTTTTTTTTTTCAGTTTCTTGTTCAGACAGGTCACTTGGATGGGGTCATTGGTGTCTGGTACCAATGATCCTCCGATGCTATTACAGAATAATTTACACACTCAAATTGGAACATAAAGAACAAATATTTCGTCTCCACCCATGCCCTGTTGTTCTCACAGGCTGGCAAAAAAAAAAAAAAAAAAAACGTTCCCACGGCCCCTTCTTTTCCTCCCCATCATTATAATAATTCTCGCCCGCTTCTGTTCATATGATGTTATATCTGTCATATTTTCCATCAATTTCAAAAATCTGTTGGGGATGTACTTTACTAAAAGTAAAATTTACAACATTAAAACAATTTCACATTGTGTCCCTACCGCTCATTTGATTTAATCATATTCACACCCCTTTTTACTCAAATATTGATATTTGTTGAGATAAATTTAGCATGTGTGCCCAATTCTCTGTGCAAACATCTTTGTGTGTGTGTGTGTGTGTGTGTGTGTGTGTGTGTGTGTGTGTGTCAACACTTCATTGTCCACACGTAGTTAGCACAGCTGCCAGCTGTTGCTAAAAGGCCTTTTTAGATAATGAATGGAAACACATTTGACAGTCTTGCTAGAAGCCCAGTCTGCAGGTTAGACTGTGTGTTGTGTGATTGACTCATGGATTAATGAGTTTTCTGCTGTGGGATATTAATCCAGAAGTTGGAAGCTCGAGAGCATCCTGTAGCATTAGTCTGTCTGCCATCATCTCAGATGGTTAAAATGAGAGAATATTCAGACAGTGTTGATTTCATTTTATCTTATTTGATATTGTATTAGATTTGACTTCTGGTCACTGAAGTGCACTGACACATACGAAACTTTCACACTTCACTTCCCAACTTCATCAATATTAAAAAAAACAAAACATTTTATTGTACTTAAACATTGAGATTTCTATGCGTTTGTCCATTGTGCTATCGTCCCTGTAACACACACAGATACACTTACTCGTTACCACATCACTTTTCTCTGTCTGTCACAGTGAAATGGAACATGTAAGTGGCTAGACAAGGGACTGTTGGTGGTGTTTACGTTCATCCTTTGACCCTCTCACTTCTGAGGGGATAATGACAGAGAGCGAGAAAGAGAATATAGTGAAATACCTGGGGTCGGAACATTTATTCTTTTTTTTTATTCTGTCCACTGAGACAGGTCACCCAGTTTCCATGGTAACAAAAGCAGAAGGAACTGTAGAGTGGAGCTGGTCTGTGTGGGAGGGGCAGATGCCGAGTTTGAGGTAAACTGGGTGAGCAGGTGATATGTGGTGACAACAGGTTGACATGGACTTGTCTCTTTGCTCCATGATGATTTAAAAAAAAAAAAAAAAAAAACTCCAACATTTACTGATGTTTCTCATCAAATCCAGGTCAATTCTTGCCATTGAGGCTCACACGTTTCCCCCTATACGTTCCTAGTGGGAAATGCGAATCTTGGCCAGAAGTTTTCCACTAATCACCATCAGCCCATTGGGAGAAGACCACCTCTGGCGTCCTGTGTTATGGATTAAAAATGCATTGTAGTTTTGTCATCTATTAACTGAATTAACTTGCCACTCCAGGAAAATACAAAAAGGATTTTCTCCACACTGTTAATCAAGAAAAAAAAAATACAATATCAAACTTAGAAGCTAATTGAAATCTAATTGGATGCAATCCAAACACAGATGTCCAGTTATGAATTAACTTGACAGTTGGATGTCTCACACACTGTCAACACACATATAATTTCCTTCCTCCCTCAAGAGCTCCTGTTACTCTGATCGTCTGAGGAAATGGAACCGACTCTTTGTTTGTCCCCCGTTCCTCTGTCCAAACAGACCTTGATCGTAATTGACCAGCTCTTTATTTATATGATTGCTGCATCGCATTTTGTTGCTTTCAGAATGTACAGGAGGCAGTTAAATGTTTGCACCACCTGCTGAGTCCAGTGTTCCAGTGGTGCAGAGTTTCAGCTTGAGATGGTGTTAAGGAAACAGCTTTTCTTCATGTAGCTTTAACCTCTTAAGATCCTGCGTGTATGTGGACACTATATTTCAACACCATGATTTTTGATTTATATTTATTTTTACGATACTTTTTTTAAACACAGCTAAAAAATGAATATATGAATGAAATATGAATTGAATGTATTTATTTATTATAAATATATTATGTCATTTTTTTACACCCATCCCAAGCAGCGAGGAGGAATACAAATGCCAAAAAAAAAAGCTCAGGTCTCATGAGTTAATTTTCTTATAATATTGTCCATGGACTATTTCATGTATATTGGTCGTAGCACTTCTTCCTGACATTTCCCTCCTGGGTAGTTCCAGACAAACCACTGGCCTAGAAATGTCTCACTGGGCCAAAATGAATTATGACACTGTAAGTCTTGGCCACCTCACGATCTGGCTCCCAGTGTTGGTGGTGTATTAATCAGTGTATGACTGTGCATGCTTCAAAGTGCTCCTGCTGTGTGCTTAATGTTGACCATGTTGGCCAGCACCTTTTGTCAAAGTGTCGTTGGCCCAGAAAGCCTCCCCGTGGGTGTGCTGCTCGGCCTGCTGGCACCCTTTGTACCGCACCGGGGACTGAGCCCCCGCCAGAACTCGCCATCTGCCAATGTCCTTGCGGTGCATTTGTTAGGAGTCCAGACGAGTGTTGAGCACAAACAACAGACCCCACTGGAACACAGTAACACGTCGAGAAATTGCACACACACACACACACACACACACACACACACACACACACACACACACACACACGTACACACACACACACACACACACATGTTCCTCTCACTGACTCCTCTCACACCTCTCGCTCATCACCATGCAGGGACCGACAGGGGTGATGGAACTGACGGGGATGAAGATGATAAATGTCAATGACTCTGAGCAGAGTAATTGTAATGATGACGGTTATAACGAGCGTAGTTATTTTGAGGTCAGCGAGGTTTTGATGACATCAACTCAGGTTGTGATGTTGCATTTTGCTGTTGTTCAAGAGGGGTCTAATCAAATCATGTCTAACAAAATTATAACTCGTGACACCGACGTCATGCCAGACCCTGCGTGACATTAATCAGTACGATAGAACATCAGAAGAATCTGTGAGGCAGCAGACAGATTTAGAGCTCTCGCTGATATAAATGAGAGACGGAGACGTTGTCGTCTGCTACGAATAGCTGCAAATGTTGGTGGTTGTGTAGCTCTTAGGGTCAATCATCCTGACTCGTGGAGAACACAATCTACTTCCTGCCACCGGGGAAACAAATAGTGATGAGCTTTTAATTACATACTTGTTTCATGTTATTTTTATCACTGTAATATGTCCCAGAGGGGTTATTTGCTTCTGTTTGTGTGTCTCTCTGTGACTTCATCTGTCATCACAAAGCACTGAACCAGGCTGGGCGCTGCGTTCAGGACAGCAGACAGCGGATTAATAGCTGCCTGCCTCTGGCTTGTGTGCTTGATGAAGAAACATTGCAACTCAAAAGATTCAGAAGAGAATCCAGTCAGCAGCGGAGATGGCAGACAGTAAGACCATCTGTGCCTCCGTCCATGTTCCTTATGCTCCGTCACCAGAGTGGAACATTTCAAACTTTCACTCTTGTATGGCTAAGATGGGCACGAAGGAGCCTGCCAAATTCCTGCAGTAGCAATGAAGCATGCAGAGAGTTTTCTTGATGTGGCGGCCATGTCGTATTAACAATTCCTGAGATGATATGCAGCCTATGAATATTCTTCTTTAAAAGCCTCTGCGAACGTGTTAATATTTATCTGAGACGTGCATTAAGGGAACATTCCCTCCTTAAAAATGTACATGGCATAAATTGAGTGAGTGAGTTGAACTTGAGATGATCAAACCTACTCAAAACATTGGTGCGAGTTTGCATACTGAATAAAATGTCAAAGATTAGATTTCCCATTGAAATCATCTGGCACAATAATCAAAAGTTTCAGGAGTGTATTTGTGAAACCACAGTGGCTTTATATTAAAATATATTAGAATATGAAAATAATTCCAAAAAGATATCCATTATCTAAATATAAGTTAGAGTTAGACACGTCAGTTGTTCCTTTTACATGATGCTACTCAACTGTTTATCAGTTTGTTTGTATTCTCTGGTGTATCCATGCATTGGTAAAGAAAAATAAAGAAAAATGCAACATGCACTCGCTCTGATTTACTCCAGTTCCCCGTCCCTGCTTCCACCGGTGTGATGTTTATTACATCTGTTGCTGCATGATTCAATGGAGCAGCTGGACTTTGGTGTTTTGGCCCTGTGAAGCGGAGCCTTTTCAGAGATCCACATATAGCCTGATCGAATCACACCCCTCCACAGCAGATGATGATTGTTGATTCCACCGAGGACCTTTTCTTCCCCTTCAGTCACTGATGCCATGGACGCAGGTGATGGTGAGAGGCCTCTACCATTCACAGTGCCGGTAGTTTGGGCTGCAAATTCAGTTAAGTCAACCCACTCTTATTTCCCCCTGTTCTAAATCAGACCATGTGTCTGGACTCTTTTTTTTTTTTTTTTTAAACACAATGTTTGAGAGAGACAAAACATCCTGCTGATGCGCACTAAAAGCATCCAAGCAATTTTCTTTTCTGATTGTGTCGTTTTTCTTTCTGCTTAAGTGGAACAAAACAGGCGTGAAGTGCGCCTGAATTGTAGCATAGTGTGTTAGTGGCAGTGGTGTTATGTGGTTATTAATGAAGGATGTTGACTGTCATTGCTCAACGCAAAGTCCCCTGGTAGGACTTTGGTCGATAAGCTGAAACACTTGCACGGCCCTTTGAATTACGTTTTTTTTTTTTTTTTTTTTTGGGTGTGATGGATTCTGCTGCATCATTGTGCAAAAAATGTCTGAGAACCGCCCCACTGCTGGGATTTTAAGGGTCAGCAACGACACAGGGGCTCATTATGCTGCTGTTTGTGTGTCATCAGATAAAGACAGGAAGTCACTATTTATTAGTGTCTGAGGTGCCTCCTAGCTTCATTGGCATATTGTCATCAGCTGATTACAAGTGCTAAGGATCATCCAGTCATAGAGCAACGGCTTTAGAGCTATTGTGATTCTACATTTTAAACATTTTCAACACACACCTGTGCAGTAGTTTTCGACATTTGCTTGCTTTCAGCATCTGCCTGGAGATCAGCTCGTCGACATTGTTGTATGTTACATTAGCGTGTCCTAATTTTGGCGGAGGGGTTAGTGTCTGCCTCCCAGCTGCTGTAGTGACTGTTTGATTATTTATCAGAGCCTCTGCTGTGAAATGCAGGGAAGACCAGAGGCGCCTCAGTTCTGCGGCTGGTCTGCAGTGAGTCGCTCAGCTGGATGAGGGTGATGTTTGGTCTTCTGTTTTCCTACCCTAGCGTAATCTGTTGACTTTCTTTCATCCCTTTGGATCTGCTTACTATCCATTCTACTTACATCTTTACATTGTTTCATTCTCTCATTTGTCGGTGCCGATCGTGTCCTCTATCCCTTCGGACCACTGATTCCATGCTGTTCCGGCCTCTGACTGAGGCAGGCTGTGTTCTTTCAGGGAGGGAAGCAGGGATGCATACCAACAGTCTACAGCACGGGATTGAGAGAATCTCCCACATAGAGCCACTGCACCGCTGGGCTCAACGTCTCACGCAGCCTCCGTTGTTTTCAGGATGACGAGGTGTGAATGCTGAACTGCTGTGTGGCTCAGACGCCATGCAGTATGACATGATGTGAGCGACAATGAATAGAATAGAATAGAATAGAATAGAATGCCTTTTATTCTCATTGTTCTTGTCAAAGCACAACAAAATTTTTAAAAGTAGCATCTCTCAAGCAGCAGGTGCAAAAATAGCTTAGATATAAAATATAAAATATAGTAGCATAGTATAAAAAGACTGTACATTTCCACTATCTACAAATTAGCATATTGCACTGGTGTAGATATTTCAGTTCCGTTTGGAGGCGTTCAGGGCAACAACAGCTCATGGAAGTTGAGCTGCACTGAGAGTACGTCCTGATCAGGTCCATCCCATTTGATTTGATTTATTCATTGTAACACATTACCAACCAACAGACAAGACTACAATGAGAATAAAAACAAAGTCTGAGAACTTATACCATTGTGTACACAAAACTCAGACTTAACATTCATACAGAACAATCCTTACCAGCAATCATCTGCGATAGAATACATTCTCAAATACTATAAATATCAAATTATTAAAGATATAATTGCTCAACCGTACTGTCTGTTAAACTACAGTAAGTTAATTAACTCAAACTGCATCAGCAGAGTGTATTCATATTTAATTTGTCTTTCTAGCTCCATCTCTCTATAAAGCTATCCTGTCAAGCAGCCAGGCTTTGACACTTGTTCTAAATTATTATAGGTTGGATGTGTCTGTAATATTTAATAGTTCTCCTAATCGTGATACACACGTGCCCTGTTCGTTCAAATGTTATGCAAAGATGCATACATGTTTTGAAAAACCAAACACTGCCATCAAGGATGGAAAAGATAATCCTCCTCGAGAGGATGGTTCCTTAAACGTTGCCCAAATAAGAAATACTCCTCTATTTTTAATCGTATGAAAGGAGCCTCCTGGAGGATTCGATGTCAGTGAGTGACAGACAGAAGTCATTGGAAGGTAGATGTGAGTGTGAGAAGCAGAAAACGAGAACGAGCGTTCTCCAGTGTGCTGATGCCACCTAACGACTGGCTGCTTGGCTGCTCTTTGTCATTTGTCTCCAGCATGACGCAGGTTCCCTCCTGTCTGCTCCCATGTGGCACCGGTGTCATATGAATTATATGGCTCTCCGTCAACACTGCTTCAGCTGGTTGTGAGGTGTGTGTGTGTGGGGGGGGGGTCTGTTTGTGTGTGTGTGTGTGTGTGAGAGAGAGATAGAAATAAGACAAGGTTTGTTAGTGGAGAGGTTGGAAACTGACTCCAAGAGTCAGGTTGCAGACCTGCCCAGAGTGTGTGTGTGTGTGTGTGTGTGTGTGTGTGTGTGTGTGTGTGTGTGTGTGTGTGTGTGTGTGTGTGTTTTTGCACCTCCGGGAGGGAAGGGGGCTGTGGACTGACAATAAGTCTTCATACCCTCCAGTCTACACAATGCTCACGTAGAAAGAGGAGCCCCCCTGTGCAGAGGAAGTACACACAAACCCACAGCTCCCTTTACATCAGTGTCACCAGTGATGTCACTGCTCCTCTTGTCATGACACAGTATCTCCTGCCCATCCCCGCCTCGACTTGTGTGGGTTACCGTGTCTCTCTGGTCACGTCTGCACTGTTCTCTTCGTGCAAACGGGGATGAAGGATCCTTTTCTACAGTTAATAAGTCACATTTTAGATTTGTTGTTGTCATTTGTTTTCATTGCCCTCGAAAAAACCATGAGAATCTGTAATGCTGCTCCTCTCAGGTGCAGAGTAGAGAACAACAAAACAGGTAAAAATAACAGCTACGTTAAATAAAATAGAAATGATTTGCACCACGATGGCACTTAAATTCTTACGATACAAGCACCTTAATTGTGATAATTATGGGGAAGTGATTTCCAGCACTTGACCCACCCATTGGTTATTCAATGGTAATAACCAATATTCAGACTGTTTTCACCAGCATCACCATCTCCATCAGGCGTCACCTTTGTTATAAAGCAAGTTGGGCTGTTTTGCTATATTCTGTAGACTCTATTTACATATTTCCATCGCGTCTTTGAGTGTTTTTAAAAAATACTATATACATAGAATTTATGAATTGTCTTATTTTTAAAAATTATTATTAATAGGTTATTAAGAGTGTCTTCAGGGGCGCACCCCAAACCTCACAGCCACACAGATCACTGACTATGAGCCCTTCAGAGGGGAAAGCCTGCTCGGGTTGTTGCAAAGACGTCCCTGCTGAATTTAATTGCCAGAAGGTGTTGTGAGTGTGACTGTGACTGACTGCAACCTGCTTCTCTCCCAGTCCCTGTCCCTGATTGAGTCCAGGAGGCACTGGCCAAAACTTGGATGTTAGGCTTTGCTCATGTCAGACAGCTCAAAGAAAGAACAGACGAGGAAGAAGACGCACCCCAGTTGGCCCATTTATCTGCTGCTATTTGTGAAAGTACAAAAAAACACAGACAAGACAAAAATAGATCACAGAAGACATCACATGACACGCTGTTCACCACTCAGCGGCAAAGAAAGATGCAGGTAAAGAGCAGAGCTGCACATAAGATGAGTGCAAAACGAGAATGGATGCTAGGAAGGTATTTATAGAAAATCTGATGAAAGGAGAGGGTCGATAGCATAGCATGATGAGCAACGAAAAAACGGAGGGTCTAGAGCTGCAGGGAAACTAATTTCATCGAAAGCATGACAAAGAAATGTTGACAGAAGAAAGGAGGAAGACATCGCCATGAAAATAAAAACAGAAGTGAATGCTAGAGATGTAAGAGGTGATAAAGGATGGAGGAGAAAAGAAGCATGTACTGTACAGGAAGCTATTGGAGTTTGGCTTTGTTGAAACCAACATCCATAGTAGCCTGGAAGAGATGTTTGCTCTTAGATGTGACGTATATATGCACACACACACACACACACACACACACACACACACACACACACAGTGACCAAAATGTGAGGTCATGCAGCTGTAGACCCATGTCAGTGATGTCAGCGGCGGCCTTTGTGGCGGGTGTGTAGTAGTGAGTGTGTGCTTTGGTTTCAAGAACGGAATGCATCAACACAGTGGTCTATCTAGATATAGAAGATGATTCTGATCAAGGGAAATGAAGGCTGACGCCCTCTGTTCATACACCTCATTCAGTTCAACCTGCATTTATGTTCTAGTTCACTAATTGAGAAGGAGTGAGAGCATTTTCTTTTGCTTTGGGGTTTGAGGCTAAAGGCCTTGTTGCTCCCCGAGAAGCCAAATTGAAAGCCAGTAAACAGGAGACTAGAGCAGCATGAGATCGATGCCCCTGGACCCTGTGAGGAGCCATAGAGAGTGTGTGGGGGGGTGATGGGCCATGACGTGCATTGACAGTCACAGCGGTGGTGGTGGCAGCAAGCTGAGCACCATGATGGGGTTTTTTTCCTCCTCTCTGTTCTGTGAGTGTGTGACATACTGACAGTCACTGATCTGCTGCTGATATAACCCCCCCTCATGAAATAATACCCATAACCTTCATAGTTTGTGTGTGTTCACAAAAATTACCATTTTTATTGGTTTGCTGCACTGAAACCAGAAAAAAATGCCAACGATCAGTCCTCTGACAACTACTATCAATCGTTTATCCTTTCTGATCCCAGAGGGACAACACCCTCTTCCGGTAGTT
>NW_027613812.1:0-33346 GCF_965212315.1 Lampetra planeri
GCATTGTCTTGCCCCTTAATTTGGTGATGTTTTCATTTTAGAGGGGTTACTGTATTGTATTTTGTAGATCAGTCAACTTGTAATGGACTGAGAGTTTTGTGTTTAGTCTGAATGACGTGAGTGTGCAGGAAAATCCAGAATCTGTCCTGACTGATGTGGACATTGAGGAGATCACTGATCTGAGGAACAGCATGTAAGTTACTATGGCCCTGTTATATGTGATTTATTGACACGTACTCTACTGAAAACACAAGCAAATGCATTCTCAGAATCTGAACAAGACAGGATGTTTTCTTTTCTCAAAGACATGGGACACTCCTGATGCCATTCCACTCTCCAGCATCAACCCCCCCCAGCACCAACCTCCAACCAGACCCACCTCAGCCTTGGTCCTCGTGATGGGCCTGTGGACCCTCCGAATATACTCTGCTTGCTTTTTTGTATGATATTTACCTCATTTGATTTTTAATGATTGTGTTCCCATTTTATTTTTTTCAAGCTTTCAATGATTCATTGACACACTTTGTTATTTCCTCTTTTAATAAAACAAGGGACTGTAAAATAATTATATATAATTTATTTTTTGATTATTACTGATTGTTTCCTTGAAACTTATATAATGACAATTATTTGACATAAAGCATGAGGGACAGCAACACAGACAATGAGCGGTATAGTGTATAGTGTATATAACTGTATAGTGTCCATAGGGATCAGTTGACAACAAACCTGGCAACCCAGCTGCTGGATTGTGTGTGTGTGTGTGTTGCAATTCCAATGTGACCCACAAGATACCGGTATTCTGGCAATTTTTACATAGCTCACCTTTAAGCAAACCAACAAATGCTTAGAAAACAGGAAGGAGCAAAGTTCATTCTACACCTGGAGACTAACTAAAGAAAAGTAAATAAAAGTGAATAATAAATACAGTTGGAGCTTCCAGTCACAACAGGTGTTTGTTCAGAAGAGTAGAAGTGAATTATTTTATAAACTCCTTGGCAGAGGTAATATGGAGTTCATAATGATTTTACATATTCATCTAGAGGCTATGGTTCATGTGTAAGTGAGAGCCCAAGAAAGTGCTTTGGAAATATTGTGTGGGTGGGGGATGGTATTTGTGCAATTGCAATTTGCAAATGTATGTGTGTCTGAGATGAATGCAAGATATAGGTTAGAATACCAGAATATCAGGATATTACATCAATACAGCATCAGACTGCGTGAGAAGTGTGGGGAAGGCCTCTGACTTCATGTCCTGATCAACGCAATCAAACTGACAATGGCCAAATTGTGGGAAAGGATTACACAGGTTCAGACAACCAATTACCACAGTTATACAAATCAAGTCTTACATTAGTTAAAACTGGTTACAAACTTCTTTTCTTGAATTTAATTTATTTATTTATTGAGAAGAAATTGACTGGGAACTAAAGCTGATTGTATGTTAATGATATTGCTGAAATAGTCTTTTCACAAATTCTGTTCAGATTCAGTGCTGTAAGCGGCCATTAATGACCTCATGGTGTCCTCATGGCATGTAAAGTATTTAACTTATGTGACCCGGGTCTGTTGGCCATACGGTTTTCAAAGCCGTTGGGTTGTCACCTGTCAGGGGACGGTACACCTGCTATGCCAGCATCTGTCCCTCACACATACACCTACACACACTTACACACTTGATGATTCAGTTTGAAGGGAAATACAGATGCCCCATGCTTCCTCCTCTACCCTCCAGCATCTGTCCTTTCTTGTCAGGAGTGGTTGAGCCCGTGGCCACAGCAGATGGAATCTGATTCCTAAACTCACCTTTTGACACTCATCCTGTGTTTTTCTCTACCCTCTAGACACCTTGGCCTTCATTAGCATATATTACCTTACATTATTAGTTCAGGGGTTTTTGGTGTACACAGCGTAGACGTCGTATTGAGTGAGTATTAATCCCAGAACACTGAGACAAGCTAAAAATTAAATTTAAATTAATTTTAAATCTTCCTTTTTTCTCATGTTTTATGGTATAGTCAAGTAAATAAGAAAAATAACCTTGGTCCTGTTTCCCAAGTTGAGTTTGTTGAGTTGTTGAGTTTAATTATGTGTTCCTTTCCACAACCTCGAGACATTTGCTCAAAACTCTGCCCTTAATAATAAAAAGCATAAAAAAGAAAAATACATATAAAAATATAAATAAATAATAATAACGTAATAAAAATACACCCCCCAAATATATGTATTATATATTAATCTGCCCCCAATCTGCCTTCACCCTGTGTGTCCCTCCCATTGTCTCATTTTCTTTGCACTATTCATCCATATGCTGCCTTGCACAACAGTACAGGCAAATCAATATGGCCGAGGCGATTAATGTGCTGGCAGTGGCAAGGCACTTATGAAGAGCTTTCATGGTCCATTGAAGGATGAAATCAGTCTTTGGGTGAGATCTTAAAAACCTGAGGGTGCACCAGGCAAAGGCCGACAAGAGAGCAAGGAAGAGAGTCAGAGTGAGAGAATAATACGAGCACAGACCTTATTCGTGGTGAATGTGTCCAATGTGTGAAGATGTATACAAGAAAAGTGAGTAGAACAAGGGACCTTCTCCAATATCCAGTTAATAGAGGTGTGTGTCCACACTAACAAGGGGTAAGTGTGTGAAAAGCTGAGTGTGAGCATGACCAGGGCACGGACTGACAGAGATGGAGAGAGTGTGATGTGGCCATTAGTGCTTTCACCCCCACTGTAACTTCCCTATTTAACGCTTAGTAGAAGCAGCTGCTAATGATCTCTCGGACCAAAGACAAGAGTAACTGTGTTAACAGTCACAAATGATTTTCCACATAAATGGACCAGTCTGGGAGGGAACACAAACAGTGTTGTTGAATCAGACAAAGGGTTGTGGATTTAAATAGTACTAAAAAAAAGCATCCCCCCTGATCGAAGAAACTATTAGAAGCGCTTCATTTGTGTTACTTCATAAAGCATAAGCATAGTTTAGTACAAAATAACAACACAACAACAACAACAACAACAACAACAACAACAACAACAACAACAGCAACAACAACAATAATAATAATAATAATAATAATAATAATAATAATAATAATAATAATAATAATAATAATAATAATAATAATAATAATAATAATAATAATAAGTCATGTTTTATGTTTTTAGCATGTTTGACCAAATTTGCAATCTCTTGCAAATCTGGTCTCGTCTCTGAATTTCCAGCATACCTCAAATTCATATCACAATAAGAGTTTGCTCTTTTTTTTTTTCTTCATGCATTTTTGTCATTTCATTTGCATCTGACCCTCAGACAGCTCCACTCCAAGAGAGAGATCCAGTTGTCTGCTCTGTTTAACAACTCATAGTTATGCCCCAGCTGCAGAGACACTTGGCTGTTCACTAACTGACAGTGAGTAGCAACATCCTACATGGCAGTGAAAATAATGGAGCAGCACAAAGGTGCAACAGTTCAAATCCACAAGGAAACTCTACACTACAGGTGTAGAGTGTAAAATATACAGTTGAACAATGTGTATTATATGTGTACACACAGTAATGCATACTGTAGTGTGTCATGCCACAACTTTCACTTCCATACTACATAATATATTTAATGTTTTTGCGAAGCTCAAATGCATTTTCGTTAGTCACCAGCAGGAGGCAGCAATGCATTACCCATTATCAAGCTGTGAAAAAAATGAATGCAGTTCAATAGGGAGTATTACTGGCCAGGATGTAAAATGTCAGATAAGATATATTTTTATATACCACTGGATCCGGAGTGATAACTTCTCCATAAATTGTGTGCTTTTTAATAAGAGGTTATTTATCCCTTTTCAGGGGACTCATCTTCTCTGCATTTTACCAATCAGACATATGCAATACACAGTGAAAATACACACAGCTGAGACACACAGGGTCTTGCTCAGGGGCACCTCAGCAGCAAATGTGGCTCCTTCTCACCTGTGCTGCAGGTCTCAACCCCACTAATTGCATACACTGATGATGCAGCATCAGTGGAACATTTAGGGGTCCTGTGTCTGTGTAAAATCAACCACCCTCTATCATTATCTTCCTAATGTGAGCCAAAAGGACAAAAGGAGGATGGAAGCAGCGCCCTCAGATCAAGCAGAAAATTGAGTTGTTGCCATTTACTTCAGGAAAGAGTGAGGTGAATGTTTGATTGTGAAAGTGTGAAGGTCAGAACAATCAGCTGCTCAGATGTATCTTCGAGGGCAATAACTTTCACCTTGTGTCACACTTTTCATTGTATGTTTTGATAGCAGCTGACCTTACATTAACCTCTGTGACCTCTCTAAAATCTCTCCACTGGGGCTTTCCTGGGCACACACAGGTCCTGTTTACAAGAAGATTTTATTTCAAACTGCTGGCTGCAATTTTAACACAGAACTTTGCTTATATACTGGATGTAGAAATTGCATTGCATTTATGCAAATGAGGTCCATCCATTGTAACACACAGGACCTGTGTGCTGTGGTCAGTGCTGATTTAACAAGAATGAAGGTTCTATTTGCACAATACATTATAGTAATTTCTTCAAAGAAATGAGACAGTCTGTGACCTAATGTTTATCATCCAATGTGTGTGATGTTACCTGAGAAACAATGAAAACTCTGTGACGCAGTCATCTTTGTGATCATTGACTCACGCATATTCCAGCCACAAATTTTCATAGCTGCTTCCAATTTTACAGTCTTAATTATTTTGCTACTGGAGGTTGGCATTTTTAAATCTTAAGATGAAGACATACTTTATTAATCCCCAATGGGCAAAATGGGCTGAAAATGCATACTATATACAGTGGAATTAGCACAGTACACGCACGCACGCACACACACACACACACACACACACACACACACACACACACACACACACACTCTGGAGCAGCAGGTGCCTTGCTCTAAGGCAACTCAGCAGTAATATTGGAGAGGGAAGGGCGGCTCCTTCTCTTCCCAGCCATCACTCCTGTGAATCTTGCTCCCGCCCACATGTTTCCTTCCAGTTGTGATGGATCCAGACCCCATCTGCTTTCAAGATGCAACACTGATTGCCTGATGATCTGTGTTGGAGGTGTGGTGCATGGGCGGGGGACTTTCCTGCATGTTCTGTGGGGGTGTGGTCTGATACAGCCATTTTGGGTGGAAGTGCTAGATCATCTGGGGGGGGGGGCTCTGGGGCTTGGGATCCCAGGTCACTCCAAGATTGCGCTTGCTGGGCGGCCAATCACAAGTAATGGGAGTGTCAAAACAATATTTGGCAGTCATAAAGGTCGGGACGGTTTCTTCATTATCCTCAGGTTTTGGAAGAGTACATCCCCACCGGACTATAAAAAGTGGATTGAAAAAATGGCAGAAATTGCATCATATGAACGGATGTTGGCGAGGGTCGGTGACAGTGAGGATGGGAGAGGGCTGTGGGAGCGTCTTATTTTTACCGCAGGCTCAGTGGAGCAGCTGGGAAAGAATTGAGACGATTGTATAGCTGTGACTGAATAATATAATAGTGTGTGTGAATTACTCTGTATTGGAATGTATAGGTAGGTACCATATATCAGGGAACCACTGGAACCCCACCCAACAGAACTGTCTCTAAGTGTGAAATAATAAAAAACTACATGAAAAAAAAAAAAAAAGATGCAACACTGATGACGCAGCATCAGGACACTTTGACAGAAGATTTGGGTGAAGAACCTTAGTATTTCTGACAAACAATTGTCAGGTGTGTGTCTAGTGATTAATATATTAGAAAAGTTGTTGAACAGCAGGAAGTTTTCAGTCTCGAGATTTGCCCTGAGGTGATTCTCAAAAACATGTCATTTAGTTTTTACCTAAAAGTATGATTCATCATCAAATGATGGAAAATCCGCAGAATTAACAGTGCACAAAATAAAAAGATATATGAATATAGCTTATTATCTTCAATATATTGGGTTCAGTATGTACCTACAGTGCAGGTAAGCTTTAGTCAAAGTGGACAAACATGACAACTGTGCATGTTCCTCAGAGACATTCCATGGTCATTTGAAGGTACACATTTTACAACTAACCAAATCACAATTTTATCAGTTCACAAACATTTTTCAGGTTTCAATGATATTTAATGCCAAAGCTACTTCAGTTTCTTCATCACAATTGAAATGGAATGCCCTTCAGAGGGTCTTGAAAGTTTTGGTGCTCAGGGCTAAAGCCTTGATGAAGTATTTCAAAAACAAAGGTCATTTACCTTTTGGGACAGTGTGTGTGTGTGTGTGTGTGTGTACGCGTGTGCGTGTTTGTGTTTGTGTGTCAGGACAGATGCTAGCGTAGCGGGTGCACTGTCTCCTGACAGGTAACTGCTATGAAAGCCTTATGGCCAAGAGACCAGGGTCACATTGTTCATCAAATACTTACGTGACTTTGAGGGCGTTCACTTTAACCCGCAAGTGTATGTGTTGACCTGGGCTTCCTTGTTAAGAAACAAAAGCAAACAAACAAACAACAACAACAACAACAGGAGGTTAAATGACAATTTCCAGGACCAAAATTTAATTTAAAGACATTTGAATATAAACTCATATGATTTTATTCATTCATAATTGTGGTTATTGCACTGTATTTCATTGCTCAAAATATGACATTTGGAGCTCTGGTCCTGTAGATGCGTGGAATAAAATATACAATATCATATAATATAAAATAAGCACTAAATAAAAAGTGCTGATGATTAATAAAGGTCCATGAACTTCTGAGGGAACCTGTGTGTTAAACAATGTGTCTCTTGTTTACAAATTGCTGTTCATTTTTAAGCTGTGCAGTATATTTGAGCTGCTATTTTTTGAGGTTACAATAAAATGTTAGAAGAGCTATTGTTGTGTGGATGTAACGTTGTAGAAACACTTCATCTGCACCAGCAATCAATATACCAGTCAGAGGTCATCCAAAAGGCAACAGAGCCACTGCTTGTTCAATACTGGTGCAATGTGTGCAGATCAGGGTTTGTATGGCACACGGTCTCCATGAGTGCCTTATCCCATGTTCATGCCTTACACTATGGAATTAATGAAATTAATCATATATATATATATATATTCTCATAGAAATGGAAATTCCATTTCCTTGAATAGAAAATGTCTACGGAAGTGGACTTATAGTCATGGGTGCAAACAGGGATTGATCACCCATCTGCTGCCTGCATTGGGTATTTTCTTACTATGGATTGACTTCGAAAGCCAAGCGGGTCTTTGAGAAATTGAGTTGTGTTGGCAGCCTGTGCACTGGTGTGAGATACATGGAGAGAGGTTGTTACCATTAGACAAGCCAGACAATTTAAAATGGAGAGATTAGAACATGTTGGAATGTTAAGAGTGAGTGAAACTGTTTGAATGTGGAATGTCCAAACTTAAGGTGCTTCAAAAAGAGTCTTTGACTATTACCAGGTGATTATTGTTCATTTATAATATCTATTCCTTCTGGCTTCAGTTTCTTGTAGGTGTGTGTTTGAAAATATGTATGTAGATTTATAGTTTCATCATTTAAAAATAAAACCTGTACTGATGAGTATACTTTCATAATCATACTTCCTCCCATTCCTTTCCTAATATGTAATATAATTAGTGTTATTCAGTCACATTTATTATTTTGTTTATTTTCTACTTTTGTTTTACATATCAAAAAAAAAAAATGAGTTGAGAAGTTGATTTTACAAATCCTGGCGTTAAAATGCCACAGTTCTTTCTCTAAATCACCATCTTCACATCACTGATACATCCACACCTTGTGCCTGCCTTCACCTCAGTCCGTGTCACCCAAGGGGAATTATTCTCAGGACAGGTCTGTTCTCATCTCTGTAATGTCTATAATTTAGTCACTACTAGCTTTATACTTTCCCAATTTCCCAAATCTAAATTGGGAAATTGGATAAAATACCTCTCTATAAAAAAAATGCACTCACCAACGTGATATTTCAATTTGTACCATATACACATATATACAAATGAGGCCATCTCTAATTACAGCATAGCACGTGTGGAGCGAGTATATTTGTTTTATGTTTCATTGCAGAAGAAATCTAAAGAGGCATTTACAGAGCTTCTGAGTCAGCAACATGAGCAAAGATGGATGGATGAGAAGCATAGAGAGGAAGAATACAGATAGAGAAGAACTCGGAATATTACAGGAATGAATGCTAAAAAAGAAGGTTGAGGTAAACTAGCCATAGAGATAGAAAGAGAAGCAAACCAGTCCCAATGCCAGTAATGGCATCCAAGGAAATATTCTTTCTGAGGAAAAAAAATATAAACACATTTAATAATTTGGCCTTGAGAAAAAAGTAATTTACCTTTCCTCGTTTCACTTGCTGTGTTTATATACGCGTGCTTTCAAAATTGGAAAAGCAAGACTGTAAGGAACTTATTGACAGGGGGTCATGTATTGAGTCTTTTACTAATTGGGCATATGTTGTGTATTGATGTTTGGCTTCAGACTCTCATTAACAAAGTCATTTATAATGTTTAGCAGTTAATGTATTTGCATAAAGAGCAGAGTGTGGCGCTCTGAGGTGGACGGGGTTTAACACTCACGGTGCTGGAGACACTTTGTCTACTCATATAACTGGAATATACTGTTCTGTGCAGCTGGCAACAATTCTGAAGGATATTCTGAAATGGTTTTCATATAATCAGTACTTGGGGGCGACTGCAAAACGACATGTTTCTATGGTAATTATTTATGTATTGATGTATTGTTTACAGTTAATAAAATATTTAAAAAAATCTATTTGTGTGTATTGTTTAGTTTTATTATCATAGCAATACTGTACATACATGGCTTTAAAATCCTCTTTTTATTGCTTCACAAACTGAAAATAGGTCACATTCAATAGTGAATTACGTGGTCCATTGCCGTCAACAGTTTTTTTCTGCTGACATTGCCAGTGTTCTACCGACCATCTTTCATCCACTAAAATGACATTTGGTTTGCCATCCGCCGTTTCCCTGATTACATGTGACCAAGTTGGTAATTCCCCTTTAATACCAAAGTCTGTTGATGTAGACACAGTTCAGTAATAAGGAAAAGAATAGAGGCGCTGTTCACCCATATCAAAACATATTGGTTTCATAATTATTTATAACACAGCAGCCTTGAAGGGAAATTTTCCTTGAAGGGAAATTAGCAAGCACACTGCATTTTTTTCTAATTTCATACTCATCTTGTGCTACGTTCCCTGAGTTGCAGCTGAAGTTGCTGCTTGTACTGTGGGCATGGTGTCCTGCGTGGGCTCTGCTGTTACTCTGCTGTTGCTATGATCAACCAAATGTAATGCAATGCATCCACAGTCACCATGGTTACTTTAGTTACACTGCCACAAGGGTAAAAGTAGAACAGCCCCTTGGAACAGAAACAAAAGGAGTTTTTTTTCCCACATCAGTTGTAATGATTGCTGCTGTTCTTTTCATGTTGATTTATCAGCTGATAGGCTGGTGTTAGCACCAAATGTATAGCAGCGGTGCAGCAGCCGTACATGTTTACCCTTAGTCCCACCACATACACATCACATCACTCTTGGAATATGTCTGGTATCTCAGTCTGAAAGAATCGAGAAACCTTCTTTGCACTTCACTAATTCTACAATCCAGCTCCTCATGTCATATTACTGCAGAGGCTGCTAGAAGGGGGCTTTCACAGTTTCAGACCTCCACTGACGAGCAATGCAAAAGACGCCTATGAACAGTATAAGCTCAGCGCAACAGTTAACCACTCATATCCACTACAGAACAAATGTACTTATTGTTTCCCCCGTGAAAGCATTCTCTCCCGTTTGCTGTGTTCAAATTGTTCAGTGAGCTGAACAGACTCTCCCTCCAGGTGGGTGGCTCACAAACCCTTGCCGCATCCCTTGGTGCTGAACTGAATGGTGTAAATGGAGTATGGAGTTTGAGCAGTACAAACATTTCCTGAAGGCAAAATTATTCTGAAGGCAGAAATAATCTCATTAGATGAGCTAAAGCTCAATGTGTCGAGCCAAGATCCTGCAGGTTTACGGGCCAAAAGCTGATATCACACTGAGGAGATTCAGAGTGAAACGTAACTGTAGCAATAACACAGTTGTTGTTTATGGGCAGCATTGGGGATCTTTTTAGATTCAATGGGTCGTGTCTCTGCGCACAAAGGAAACAGGCAACAAAGAGTTTAAAGATATATATTTATTGACTAACACACATATAATAAATTAAAACAAGATAAAACAAGAGAAACAAAGAACAGACACAGAACATAAAAGAAGACAAAAATAAATTCTGGGTGATGGTGATAGAGAAAGTTATTGATCAATTATTAATCCCTTAATAACTGAACTAATGACTAACGTATCGCGCGTGAGAATTGCTGCTGATTAGCAGTGTGTGTGTGTGTGTGTGAGTGAGTGAGTGTAACTTACTGTATTTTTGACATCAACTCTTATGAGCAGCTCAGATATGAAACAGCCTACTTGACTTCAGGAGCTGAGGCTGGGACCGAAAGGTGCTGGATTCTACATGCGATGTCTTCAAAGTAGATTTTCCTTGAACGCTGTTGCACTCTCCAGATGTTTGGTCCTGCTGATAGCGCTTCCTGATCAGCGACTTAGTGCAACTCGCCAGCAGTTCCTCAGCTGGTGACTGGCTGATGGTTCTGGAGGCTTCAGGCTCAGAGCTGTGGTCAAAAGTTCTGGTAACGATCTGACAAAAATGATTCTTGTTTTGTGGAGAGGATTAAAATTTTGGCTAGGTGTTCAGGATCCTCTGAAACAAGAATCTAAAGCTCGTAAAAAGGAAATAGGATTTGCTACAACAAAAGCGGTTTGCTGGTTGTAGTCCTCAAAATACAACTTAAACTTAAGAGGCACAACTTGGTTACGAAGAAAGAAAACGAAGGCTAAACTGAACAAACATGTGGCACAAACTTGAAAAATTCTGTTGGGGGTACAAGGGTACATAATTCTGGTAAAGGACCAAATGCTCAAAATAAATGCTCCTGGAAGTGAAGGAAATGATTGTTCTTAGAACAAAGGGTGAGTGAAGAGGTGGATTTGGATAACTCATCGCTCTGCATGTATTGGTCAAGCTAATGTCCAATCACACCTCAAGTAACAAGTTAGAGGAGGAGATACTAGTGGTCATTTACGACTGGCAGGCTTAGTGCCTGTACCAGCCCCCCAGGAGACACGCATCTGTGGTCTGGACCCAACGATTAATATTGTGTGTTTTAACGTTCTCCAAACACCATGATCCAATGTGTGAACTCTTGTAAACTACTGGCACAGAATGTATCATGAGGTTAAAGACTAGGTATCCTAGTATAACTCACGAAACATCATTACTAATATCTAATGAAAGAATCAGGATCTGTAAGATGATTACATAGTGGTCCAAGCATATTAGAATGAACATACCAGAAGAGTATGGAGGACTAAAAGTGACAAATTCAATAAATAAATACAGCATTAATTAATTAATCAAATGTGTTATAAATGAATTAAACTAATTAATTATGTATTAATTAATTAATTGTACATGTAATTAACTAATTAATTATGTATTTATTTATTGAATTTGTCGCTTTTAGTCCTCCATAGAAGAGAGAACATCGAGAAAGACGTATCGGCATTACACATCTCACTACTTTTGGTGAAGTCTGTAGTAAGGAATCAGAGTACATCATCAGAAAATTGAACATTGCTGAACAGCAACCATAAAAACATCCATGATTCTAATATCATCCTCAAGTAAACGAGTAATGTATAATTGTATACGTATGTATACGGAATGTAATTCTTGTATACAAGTATCTAACATTACCACGAGACATATAATATGTGCATGGTTTGTGGAAACTGTGGAAAGGAGGAGGATTCTTCTCCATGCAAGGTGTCTGTCTTATGTCAGTAGTGACATATTTATGGTTTGATGGCCCAAGAGTGAACTTAAAGGAAACATGACCATTCATGGATGGCTCTTGGCGCCATCTTGATAAGGAGGTTCTGTATTGAGGAGAAGTCTGCATGGGTCACGCAGGTGTGACCTCTGATGGGCTGATTCACAAGTGGTGAGAAAGGAATGTGGAGAAATTATATCAAGCAGGGTGTGCGCTACATAGCTAATAAAATAGAGCCTGATAGCCTGATAAACACATTCAACTGTCACACAGAACCATGACATCATGTGTACCTTGTATAAGTTCTGGAGGCATAATGGATAGGGAAGATAATTTTACACCTTTGTTTCAACCCTAGAGCTGGCTCAGACCATCCATTATGCCTCCAGAACTTATACAAGGTACACATGATGTCATGGTTCTGTGTGACAGTTGAATGTGTTTATCAGGCTATCAGGCTCTATTTTATTGTATGTGTATGGAAGTGTATGGAAACTTCATGTCTATATATATATATATATATATGAAGTTTCCATACACTGTGCAAAACCACACATTTAATTTTTTGCCCACTCTTCTTTGCAAAACTCCAAATCTGACAGATTGCGAGGGAATCTCCTGTGCACAGCCCTCTTCAGATCACCCCACAGATGTTCGATGAGATTCCAAAGTCTCAATCTCATTCCGGTGAGGCCATTTTGTTGATTTACCGGTGTTACGACCCAGATGCTGGTGGATTCGTAACACCGGTAGATGTGTGCTTTGGGTCATTGTCGTGCTGAAAGATGAAGTTCCTCTTCATCTTCAGCTTTCTAACAGAAGGCCAAAGGTTTTGTGCCAGCACTTACAAGTATTTGGAACTGTTCATAATTCCCTCCACCTTGACTAAGGCCCCAGTTCCAGACAGAGATAAACAGCCCCAAAGCATGACGCTGCCACCACCATGCTTCACTGTAGGTATGGTGTTATTTTGGTGATGTGCAGTGTTGGTTTTGTGCCAAATATACCTTTTGGAATTGTGTCCAACAATTTCAACAAGTTCAACCTTGGTTTCATCAGACCATAACACATTTTCCCACATGCATTTGAGGGATTTCACGTGTCTTTTTGCAAAATTAAGCTGGGCTTGGATGCTTCTCTTTGTAAGATTTGTCTTGCCACCTTACCCCATGGCCCAGATATATGAAGAAGAGTGGGGAGATTGTTGTCACATGTACTACATAGCCAGTACTTGCCAGAAATTCCTGCAGCTCCTTCAGTGATGCTGTCGCCCTCTTGGCAACCTCCCTGACTAGTTTTCTTCTTGTCTTAACATCAATTTTGGACGGATGTCCTGTTCTTGGTAATGTCACTGTTGTGTTTTTTTTCCCCACTTGATGATGACGGTCTTCACATGGTATATTTACTGTAATTACTTGGAAATTCTTTTGAGGATTTGAGGCTGGTGGATATATGGAGACTGGTGAACACACGTGAAAGAGAATATACATTCTACTCCCACCGCCACAAATCGCATGGATTGACTTCCTTTTAATATCTGACACTCTAGTAGACTCAGTGGTTGATTGTGAGATAGGCGCCATCGCACTTACTGACCACGGGGGCCGTAGAATTGCACATAGACCTGAATGTAGACAAGGCCAAGAAGGGAAGATGGAGAATGAACACAATGTTACTACAGAATGAACCTTTCAGTACTAGGTTAGCGGAAGAACTTTTTTTGATATCAATACGGGATCTACAGAAACTATCCTCTGTATGGGAGGCCTCCAAAGCTTTTGTACGAGGGAAGTTCATTGCTCACCTCATCAAAAATTAAACAAGAAAATGTACTAAAGCAAGAAAAACTGGAGAAAGACATATGCAACATGGAAAAGGAGCTGGCTAAGAGATACAATTTATATAATACATTATGTAACTTAAAGTTCCAACTACATGAGCTGTACAATAAAAGCGCAATATGCTTTATTCAGGCTTAAAACAAATTTTTATGAGGGCGGAGAGAAAGGCGGTAGACTGGCGGCCAGACAGCTTAAACCAGACCTGGGCAAATTAAGGCCCGCGGGCCACATCCGGCCCTTTGTACGTCCCTGTCCGGCCCGCGTGAGGCCAATCATAAACACCCATAAATTAAACTTTTTTTTTTTAACTTTTATTTTGAAATTTTATTTTGAAAAGCGTTACGTCGCTACGTATGCACGTCGTAGACGTAGCACCTTCACTCGCGTATACACGTGTGTTAGTGAAGGTGATGCTGTTCGCCAGGTTATCCCCAAGATGTCGGCACACCCCCAAGAAAAGAAAAGTTGATAACGAATGCCGTATTTTCAACAAAACATAGACTTCCAAATATTTCTTTACAGAAATTAAAGGAAAAGCAGTGTGCTTAGTTTGTGGTACACAGGTTGCTGTGTTTAAAGAATATAATTTGAATCGCCACTACACCACCAAGCATGAAGATAAATACAGAAATCTGTCTGGTGAAGAGCGTGCAAGGGAGTCTGATGCATTGCTTGTGTGGCCGGGGCGTGGCTCGCTCCTCCGCACAGCGCAACCTGGGGTGGCTGTGATTGATGGGCGGGGAGCACACATCTATTTAGGGGAGTGCCCCTGCCCAGTCCTTCCTCTCTCTCTTCCTGGTCGGCTCGTCTGTGTGGCTGGCGCAGCGAGCCCTCACGGTAGGCTGGACGCACGCTGACCCGTGCGGCGTTCAGGTAAGGTGTCGCCTTGCGCGCTGCGGTTTCTCCTCTCCCCCTTGTACCAAACGCTCTGTGACGCCAGCTCTCGCTGCAGTGTGGCGGACGGCTGGAGCCTTCGGATGGCGTCGGCCCCCTCGGGAACCCTCCCGGGTGTGACGGCGAGGTCTCCATATGGTGGGTCGGCGTTGTGTGCTGCTTGTGTGCGACTTCTCCTGTCTCTCGGCCTGACTGAATCGTCCTGTTGCCGTGCTGTATGTCCTCTGGCACTCTAGCGCCATTCTCTTAGGGAAATCAGGCCCGTAGATCGCCAGCCGCTGGACCGCTGCTGCTTTGGCTCAAGTGTGTGCCCCGTGGTCCTCAGCCCTCCCGAGCGGTGCCTGGTCGGTGAGGTATCGGGGTGGTCGCCGTGCGGGCGTCGGGCTCTCGCTCGCCTTGGCGACCTGGGGCTGTCCCATCTGTTTTAAATTTCTGTTACTTTGTATGAGTTCGTGGATTTAAGTTCTGGATTAGTTTAATTTGTATTGAGTTTGTTTGACTTATTTTCCTTATTTGAGAGTTGCTTTCTGGTGGTTGGATTGTTTGTTATTTTTGTTCTTTATTATTTAAAGTACGTTGCTTTGAAGGGTCGCGCCCCTGAGTTATATTGTTTTCTTTTCTTTGTGGACAGGTGCGGTGGGCCACGGCAGCGACCCAATCCCTGGTGGCGGCCCTTTTCACGAATCCTCCCCTGCGTGTGTGTGTGTTTGTGTCACGGGTGGTTTTGGTTAGTGTCCTCCCCCCATTTTTTGCGTTATAGCTGCCGGAGGAGCCCCAGCCCTGTCCACTTATTCCCTTATTTGATTTTGTGATTTGATTTGACGTTCAGTTAATAAAGTTGTTTTATTCAAACTCAAATCCGTCTCTGCTCGAGGTGAATTGAACCTGCGTGCGTTCTCTTTCGTAGTGGGCCGCCTTCGTGGGCCATTAAACCATTTCCTGGGGCGAAACTCCCCAGGTGGCGTTGTTGGTTCAGTTAATACATCCCCCCCTCTCGCCCGCCCAATTCTGGCGTTGTTGACAGGATCACCATTATAACGAAACAGGCAGAGACGTTTCTTATTGGGAATTGATGTTTTTTTTTTTGCATTTGTGTTAATGTTTCTTTTTCTTTTCTTCCTTAGTACACCATCCTACGGTGTTTGAGCCAAAGCAGCAGTGTTAGTCCAGTGTAATTTTTTTTCCCCCCATATTTTTGGGCAGTGTTTTTTTTTTTGCAGGCAACATGGATGAAGAGATGCAGCAGCTGCGTGAGTTGGTGTTGCAGCTTAAGGCGGACAATGAACGACTCCGCCAGGAGCGTGTCACCTCCCTGGGGGGCCCTGGTGGGGCGTTCGCTTCCTCTGGCCTTACTGGTCATGGCCCCACGGCTGGCGTTGTAGCACCCGTTGCGGAGCGGTTGGTGGTGATCCCAAGGGACCGTAAGTGCCCTATGTTTAATGGTAAGTCAGGCATGGGGATCGTTGAGTGGGCAGAGGAGGTTCAGGCATGTGCGCGTGCTAGGCACCTTCCTGCTGCAGAGCAGGCCTTGTTCATCATTTGGAGGGAGAGGCAAAGGAAGAGATCACATTTCGCCCCAGTCAGGAACAGAGGGACCCGACTCGGATTCTTGGCATACTGAAGGAGCTCTACGGTTGTAGCCAGTCGTATGTTACCCTGCAACAGGCTTTCTTCTCCCGGCAACAACAGGAAGGTGAAACCCTGCAGGAATTCTCCTTAGCCCTTATGGCTTTAATGGCACGAGTTGAGAGACAGGCACCTAATGGGATTCCCAATGCTGATGCCCCTTCTTAGGGATCAGTTTATAGAGCATGTCCTCGACAGCTCTCTCCGTCGGGAACTCAAGCAGCTAGTCCGGCGCCAACCTACCATCACCCTGTTAGAACTGCGGGGGGAGGCAATTAGGTGGGAGAGGGAAGGGTCTTCCAGGAGGCACTAGGGGGCGTAGCTCTTCTTTGCCAACAGCTTATGGCCTCCAATATGGCGTGCAAGGCTGCCCCACCAGCCCACCAAGCTCCTCCGGCTGTCCCCCAAGAAACAGGCTTGGGAGCCATAATGGACCTCTTGAAGCGCCAGCAGGAGCAGCAACTGGATCAGCTTGCCAGGACAGTAGCCTCCATGCAGGCCCCTCCTTCAACCCCAGTATCCCGTTCTGGCCCTCTGATTTGCAGGAGATGCCAACAGCCTGGCCATTACGCCCCGCGAGTGCGATGGTGAGCGGATCCCTCCCCGTCAGCGTGCAAACTCAGTCACATTCAATCCACGGGTCCGGTCCACTCACTCTTCCCAGCAGTCGGGAAACTGAACCCAGCTGAGCTGTCGAGCCACAGCTCAGTTGGGGAAGCCACAGGCTCATCGCCGGACGCTGCTGCTGGACTGATGGCTCCTTGCCCAAACATCAATGTGTCCAATTGGTGGTATTAATGTCGAGTGCTTAGTGGATACTGGTTCCATGGTCTCCACTATCACAGAGAGTTTCTTCTTGGCCCAGTTTGGGTCTTGGGGCCAAGGTCACCTTCGTTCATGTCATCGTGGCTGCAGTTGCGTGCAGCCAACGGGTTAGCCATCCCCTTATGTGGGTTACTTAGAGCTTGAGGTAAGGCTGTGTGGTAAGGTGATGCCCCGGTTGTGGGATCCTTGTGGTGAAAGACCCCCCCTGGTGCTTCATCGTCTGCACCTGGAATCCTGGGGATGAATGTGATTCGTCGATGCTATCAGGAGCTCTTTGGTGTGTTCGGGTCCTCCCTGTCCCTCCCCTCCCAGGCCCAGTTGTGGCCGCCCTCCAGAAGTGCCACCAGTCTTCAGCCCAAATCACCTCTAGCCGCAACGGGGGTAGTGAAAGTTCGAGGCAAGCGGGTGGTGCGCATCCCCTGGTGGAATGATGCCAGCTGGTTGCTGGCACTTGCTCGGAACAATATTCTAGTCAGAGTGTTCTGTTTGAACCTCCTGCATCGGGACTACCAGCCGGGCTGTTGGCCTCTCCATGCCTATTAAGGGTTGTTCATGGCACGGTGCGTGTGCCGATCGTCAACGTTGGCGAAGCAGAGATCCTCCTTTATCCTCGGACTAATCTCTGGGTCTTGGCGGCTGCTCAGGTTATCAGCTTGCCTGCGGGGGTGACAGAGGTAGGGGTCATCTACAGCTACTGTGTACTCTCAGTCCGCTGCTCCCCTCTGTCCTTGATAGAGTAGGGTCTTTGGACTCATCCGCCCTAACGGAGCACGAGCAGGCTAGAGTGAGGTCCTTGTTAGACCAGTACAGTTGCATCTTTGCAACGCACGAGGGGGGATCTGGGGTGTACGAACCTCATCTCGCACAACATACCTCTGCTGGATGACGTTCCAGTATGACAGAGGTATCGCCGTATTCCCCCCCTCGGAGTATGAGGCGGTGAAGACTCATATTAACCAACTCCTCGAGTCGCAAGTCATCCGAGAGAGCACAAGTCCCTATGCATCCCCCATCGTTTTGGTGAGGAAGAAGGATGGTGGCTTGCGATTGTGCGTTGATTATCGGCTCCTTAATAGTAAGACCAGAAAGGACGGCTTCCCACTACCACGTATCGAGGAGAGTTTGGACACCCCTTTCGGGTGCCTGCTGGTTTTTCTACTCTCAATCTGGCCAGCGGGTATAATCAGGTGCCAGTGGCAGAGCAGGATCGTCCCAAGACCGCCTTTTGCACACCCTTGAACGCCCTTTTTTCTGGCGAAAAAGTAAGGCGTTTTCCGACGGAGAGTTTATTAAGGAGTGTTTATTGGACTCTGCTGCGCTGATGTGCCCAGAGAAAAAAGGCGCATTTGAGGACGTTTCACTCTCCCGACGCACTGTAACGAGGCGGATTGAGGACATCGCGGGGAACTTAGAACTTCAGCTGAAGAACAGAGCGGCCGACTTTGACTTTTTTTTCTCTGGCTTTGGATGAGAGCTGCGATGTACGTGACACTGCCCCCAGCTGCTCATCTTCTTACGTGGGATAAACCGAGACTTGCAGACTTTCAAATCATGGAGGAGTTGGCAGCCATGCAGTCACTTAAAGGGACAACCCACTGGTAATGACTTGTTCAGAGAGGTAAATGCATGTATGGACATTTTAGGACTGAAATGGGACAAGCTTGCAGGTGTGACAACAGATGGTTGTCCAAATCTGACAGGGAAAAAATGTTGGACTTTTAAAGAGAATGCAGGATAAAGTGACAGAAATTAACCCCTGATCAGAAATTGACATTTTTGCATTGTATCATACATCAGGAAGTGTTGTGTAAGACAGTGTTAAAAATGAAACATGTCGTTGATGCTGTCACTAAAATAGTTAATTTCATCAGAGCAAGAGCTTTAAATCACAGACAGTTTGTTGCTTTGTTGGAGGAAACTGAGGCTGAACATGGTGACATAAGCTATCACTGCACTGTTAGGTGGCTCAGCCTTGGCAAGGTTCTGAAAAGTGTCTGGGACCTGAGAGACCAGATTCAGGAGTTCTGTATTCAGAAAGGTCATGACATCCCAGAACTTTCAGATAACAACTGGTTGGCAGACCTCGGATTCGCTGTGGATGTGACAGCACTAATGAACGAACTAAATGTCAAAATGCAGAGCAAGGGCCTTTTTGTGCATGAGATGTACAGTGCAGTGAAGGCTTTCATGAGAAAACTGCAGCTTCTACTTTTGGAGGTGATCAGGTGATCACCTCCAAAAGTACTCAACCATGTTAGAAGCATTGCATGCAGAGTTTTCAAGGCGATTTCAAGATTTCAAAACTCTTGAGAGTGAAATGCACATGGTTTCTTCTCCCTTCAACTGCAGTGTGGATGATGCACCAAGTGAAGTTCAGATGGAACTCATTGATCTGCAGTCTGACACACATCTGGCAGATCACTTCAAGTCAGTCTCACTGCTGGACTTTTACTCCGCCCTCAAAGAGGAGAACTTTCCACACCTGAGGAGGCATGCTCAGAGGATCCTAGTCCCTCTTTGGATCTACCTATCAATGTGAACAGACATTCTCAGTTATGAAGTTCAACAAATCCAAACACAGATCCTCTATGACTGATGACCACCTCTCAGCTGTCCTTCGCATAGCCACTTCAGACATTCCGCCAGATTTCAATGCCCTTGTTCAAGCCCAGAACAGACTGGATTATTCTCACTGAAGAGGTAACATGAGGTGGAAAGCATTACAAGTTATTGTTTGTGGAGATTAACAAGTTAAAAAATAAATTGCACTGGTTCAATAATTGTTTTTCTTATTTAACCAATAGACCACAGTTTCACATAACCTAATATACATATTTACAGAGTGCTTTATTCTTCTGATTATCAGTACCAGCTATTCAAAATATTTAATTTAAGTATTTGACAATGAAAGAAAGTTGGTGGCCCTCTGACACAATTCAGGCTTCTCATGCGGCCCCCTGATAAAAATTAATTGCCCACCCCTGGCTTAAACAGAAGGAGAATTCCAATAACAGCCCAATGATAAAAAGAGGTAGTGAAATACTTACGTCTTCCAGTCTTACATTAATAGAACATTTGAAACCTTTTATAAGGATTTGTATACCTCAACTTGCACACCCACATCTGATGAGATGAATGCATTTTTCTCGAACCCTGCAATTACCAACTATTTCGAATTGCCAAAGAAATAGGATGGAGGCCCCCATAATGGAGGAGGAAATCAGAGCCACTATCCAAGCAATGAAAACAGGGAAATCACCAGGTCTGGACGGCCTACATGTTGAATATTACAAGAAGTATATTGATATATTGGCCCCCGTATTACATAAGGTATATATAGAGGCGTTTGAGTTGGGTTCACTCCCCCGATACGTTTAATGAGGCATTAATTTCATTGATACCCAAAAAGGACAGAGACGGGTCGGACCCAGCCAATTACAGACCAGTGAGTCTGCTGGGGGTGGACTGTAAGATCTTGACAAAAACCCTGGCATCAAGGCTAGAAGGAATATTGCCAGATATTATAGATGGTGACCAGGTGGGCTTTGTCAAGAATAGGTCATCAGCAGACAACATGCGAAGACTTATGCACCTAACATGGCTGAATAGCAATAACCCAACCTCAGTGGTGGCTCTGTCACTAGATGCGGAAAAGGCATTTGATAGGGTAGAGTGGGGTTTTCTGACATCTGTCATGTCAAAATTCGGTTTTGGAAGGGACTTCTGTCGATGGATAAAAATACTATATTCCAAACCGAGAGCAGCTGTGTTTACAAATGGCATTCTATCAGACTTTTTTAGTCTCTCACGAGGAAACCGCCAGGGATGTGCGCTCTCTCCATTACTCTTCACAATTTTCCTGGAGCCACTGGCCGTAGCAATACGGGCAGATGAAGGAATCCGTGGAGTATATGTAGGGGGGAGGGGAGCACAAATTGTTCATGTATGCCGATGATATACTGGTGGTAATGACAGACCCAAAGAAGTCCCTCCCAAAACTAGAAAAAAGTATTGACTCCTACTCTAGACTATCAGGGTACAAGATCAAGGCTGAGGCTATACAACTTGGCGTTTGAAATGACGAGACTTGCCAAATATTGGAAGAGAACAGACACAAAATTGAGCTGGATTCAAATTGAAATGGAACTTCAGGGTCCCTTCATCCCGCTGGATGCACTGTCACAAGGTCCATCTACCAGTGGACGAGAACATCCCCCAAACCCAATACTGAACTACTCAACGGAGGTCTGGAAAGAAGTCCACAAAAGATGCAGAACACTACATCTAAAGCAAATATATGCCTCACTGTGGAATAACCCAGCTATATGTATTGGAAAGAAAACAGTTTTCTGGAGACAATGGTTCAGAAATGGAATATGCAAAATAAGTGATTTAATTGTGAATGGAGAATTTATATCATTTTCAGAAATACTGCAAAGGTATGACTTAGAAGAAAAAGGGCAACTTTTGGAAATACATTCAAATTAAACACTGTATTAGAAAAGGGCAATTTGCAGATGACACAAACCCAGTGAGGGACTTTCTGGACTTACCAGAGACAGGGCATACAGCTGCAGTGTTTTATCGCAACTTTAGCAGGCTAAATAAGGATATCTGCCGGACTCTGAAGACTATTTGGCAGAGAGACTTGGATTGTGAACTGAGTGAGTTGGAGTGGAAGGGTATAATTGGAAACGCAGGAAAATACATCAGGGAGGCTAGAGGGAAGTTTTCTCAGTATAAGATAATACACAGGTTCTACTTCACACCCTCTAGACTCCATAGGATGGGTTTATTACCTGATAATCTGTGTTGGAAATGTGGTACACAGGCAGGGACTTTCCTACATGTTCTATGGGAATGTAGTCTGATACAGCCATTTTGGGTAAAAGTATTAGAACATCTAGGGAAGGCTCTGGAGCTTGAGATCCCAGTCACTTCAAGTTTATGCTGACTGGGCGACAAATCACAAGTAATGGGAGTGTCAAAACAATATTTGGCAGTCATAAAGGTCAGGACGGTCCCCACCGGACTATAAAAAGTGGATTGAAAAAATGGCAGAAATTGCATCATATGAACAAATGTTAGCGAGAGTCAGTGACAGTGAGGATAAGAGAGGGCTATGGGAACGTCTTTTTTTTACCACAAGTTCATAGGCACAACTGGGAAAGAATTGATACGATTGTATAGCTGTGACTGAACAATATAATAATGTGTGTGAATTACTCTGTATTGGCATATATATGTAGGTACCATATACCAGGAAACCACTGCAACCCCACCCAAAAGAACTGTCTCTAAGTGTGAAATAATAAAAAAAAACTACAGATGGAAATTCTTTTGTAGCCTTCACCTGACTGATATGTTTGAATAATGAGATCCCTATGATGCTTTGGAAGCTCTCTGCAGACCATGGCTTGTGCTGGAAGATGTGGCTACAAAAATGTCAGGAAAAGACTACTACAACTTTATTTGGGGGTCGATCAGAGACACTTGAATTGGTGACAGGTGTGTGCTGACTTCAGTTTAACATGGCTTGAATGTAATTGGTTAAATCTGAACACAACTACATCCCCATATATAAAACGGTGTGCCACACTTATGCAACCACATTATTTAAGTTGCTGATTTTTACTTCATCTCCCTGAAAGATTTCCGGTAGTTTTTCAGTTGCGTGTTGTGAAATGAATTATCTTGATGTAATTTTTCCAAGCAGAGAGTGCTGCATGGATGTATGGTCAGTCTGAAATGTAAAACCTAGAAACTTGCTGCACAGTATGCGCTTCATACCAGTAATTCATCTGTGACATGGTGACTGATATGTTTAAACACCACCTCAATCTGTGGCTTTTTCTCCAATTAGTTGAAGGATTCTGATTTTACTTTGAAAATAAGCAGCAGTATTTCTCAATCGGTGGATTAGCATCCAAAATATGAAACAACCCAGTTAACTTTGGAATGAGTGATTTAACATTACAACATTAAGTACCGATCAAAAGCTCTTGACTACTTGAACACGGATCAACTCAGATCACTGCTGGAGCTGGAGGACCGGCCACCATGGTGATGACGTTATCCTCAAACTGGACATGCTTCTGATCAGGTGGCAGATCCTGAGGGATCAGTCAACCCAGGACAGTCTGTAGTGCAAGACGGCTTTGGTGGATGGAACAAGACATGATGTCCCAGATTTGCTCAATAGGATTCAGGTCTGGGGAACGGGCTGTTGACACACTTCAGCCATATGAGGTTAGTGTTATCATGCATCAGAAGGAACCCAGGCCCACTGCAACAGCATGTGGTCTCACAATGGTTCTGAGGATCTCATCCCAGTACCTAATGGCAGTCAGAGTACCTCTGGCTAGCTGGCTATGTTGAAGGCAGCAGAACGTTCTTCATGGCGTCTTCATGTCACATGGGCTCAGTGTGAACCTGCTGTCATCCATGAAGGGGCAACGTGGCAAAATCTGTTGATCTTAATGTTCTCTGGCTAATGCCAATCATGATGTATGGTATAAGCCAAGCCCCACTTAAGGACGTTAGCTCCCCCTATTCCCCTCATTGGGTCTGTTTCTGACAGTTTGAGCAGAAACATGCATCTTCAGGTCATTTTGCAGGGCTCTGGCAGTGCTCCTCCTGTTCCTCTTTGCGCCAAAGGAGGAGGTAGCTCGCATTGATGTGCCACCACCTGAACAACCTCTATGGGTTGCAGACACCCATTCTAGTAGTGAGTGTTGACAAAATGCAAAAGTGACCAAAACATCAGCCAGAAAGGATTAGAACAGAGAAACAGTCTGTGGTCAGCTCCTGCGGAACCAATCCCTTATAGGGGTTGTCTTGCTAATTGCCTCTCATTTCCACCTGTGTTCTGCTCCTTTTGCACAACAGCGGTTGAAATTGATTGATTTTATAAACATGCAACAATAACACATTCAAAAAGATTGTAGAACATCATAAGAATACAAATATACTTGGGCAAACATTCACTGCAAGAGCCAGCAGGAGGTCTAAGGGTGTTCATGAGGCCCTGCTACCGCACACATGTAGTGAGCATGCTGGCTAATCAGGATACTGACAAATAAGACAGATTACAGGGTGTGTTAACTGTGTAAACCAATGCATCATCATGACAAACACGCATGCATGAAAAAACCGCAAAGTACACAGAGACAGACAAAACCCATCAGTCATTGTGGTTTGAGGAGAGAGGACGCAGACTGCAGCACATCTCTGTGCCCAGCCATTGTGAAAGAAGACGGGTGGACAGAGTACGCAGATGCATGATGACAGGTGTTAAACTATCTTTTTTTTATTGATTGAATGACTGTGTCTGCAAATATGTTTTTGAGTTCCACAGTCTTGTTCTCTGCAATCATATTCCATGGGTCATGATGCAGTTGGTGTTATGAAGCTTGGACTTTCAATAGCTGCTGCCACCTGCAATTACTGGCTTCTACAGCAACTGAACTACATTTCAAAAAGTAAAAAAAAACTTATTGCATAGTGCTGAGGATGAGGAAAATATGTGTTTTGTGTGTTTCTGTCAATCTGAGAGTTCGACTCCATTGGTCAAGATGCCATAACCTGTGTTCTGCAGAAAAAAGAGGCTGTACAAGAGTGATAACATTAAAAAAAAAAAAAAAAACACAAAAAAACATTAATCTGAACACATTCTATCTGACTTTATGAGTCAGCATTCAAGTGTAGCTGGAATGGAAGACCACCCTGTTTACACAATTTATCACAGAAAAAGAGCCCATGAATGGTTCCATGTGTTTGCACATTGAATTCAGTCAACACCAAGTACAGTCATCCCATCATATGCGTGTTTCATTCTCAATATTTGCACATTCACTTAGTCTGCATATACTGTACATCATGATTACTATTTATCTATGTTTTTTTTTGTCGCGTTGTTGAAACATGAATCTGAAAGCTCCTCACGCTGATTTAGTATCGTGTTTCATGTGTTAGTTTGTTTAGTTTTTGCCAGCTGTCTCTGGTGAAGGTGAGTTCAAGGGATAACCCATCAAAATATTGCCGTTACAGGAGATGTTCTTTACAAACCGGGAGAAATCCGACAACTAAACAGTCAAGGAAAAGCTGCTTACAAACCAGTGCACGTCTCTCCCTTATGGCAGCTCAGACGTTCTCGGGCACTCAGTTTGCCTGCTGAGCTTTATCCGATCATATTTTTCATAGTTGAGCGTTATCACATATAACCATAATACTGTATCTAAGCAACTAGCTTTAAGTCATGTGAATTGTCTTCCATTTAGAAAATCCAGTATTGTATGGAAGTTATTCAAATGTTGATTTATTTGTACTTGGCCTTAAATGTGTGTGATCTGAGAACGGTCTGATGGTTGAAATTGTGATTGAAAAAGCTCCCTCCTTCCACAAAATGAAGCTTTTTCTTTGTATGCTCCTGTTATTATGACTGTTAAGGTGCATTTTTGGAAGAAAGCATATTCTTTTCTTCTCCTTTTGGTGGAAGAATGTGAAATTCTCACAACGGCTTATTTCTTTTAAGACACAAAATTCAAGCTTTATTACTGAACACAGGGATTTATTGTTTGTTTGTGTTTGGGGTGCATTTACCTCACTGTTGACACCATTTTAACAGGATGCCTGATGTATAACACACATTGATCTGCTGTTCTGAGCAGTCGACACTGACTTACAGCCTCCCAGCTCTTCTCACAGATAGTTGAGAGAATTCAAAACTCTCACTGCGCAGACGTGAAATGGGGAAATTATTCGTGTAAATCAAATTCTTGATTTGACTTAAACACACCACATTATTTGAGAGGTTATTTATTTATTTATTTATCATGTATACATTTATTATTTATCATATTATAAATATATATATATATATATATATATATATATATATATATATATATATATATATATATATATATATCCCATGATAATTAACAGCTCCATCACTTCACCATTCCTACTTCAATGTAACTGTCTACAAGCATCTATAGTATGTCATGGTTTTCACGTTTCTGTGTGCTTGTGGTTTGTTTTCTCCTCCCTCTTCCTCTCTGTTTGGCAGTGGAGGTGTGGCCAGGCTGATTGGGGTGCAATCAGTGCACCTGATCCTCATCAACACACTGATTGCTCCTGCTCTTAAGCGGCACTCTGGCCTCACCCCACTGCCAGATTGTTTGTGCTTCCATGCCAGACTCTTCAGCAGTTTTCGTTACCGCGCTTGTCGTTATTCACGTTCCCCTTTCCGCCTCCGTGCACGCTTTCTGTTTTCTACTCTCATGTTTTTGTGGAGCTGGTTTTCGTGTTTTCTTCCTGCCCTAGTGGCTTCGTTTTCTTTCTGCGTCGTTTGTCTCCTTCCCGCTCGCCCACGGTGCAGTGATTTTCTGTTTATCGGCTGGTTTTGCGTTTGTTCATTCTTGTGCCCGTTTTGTTACCTGCTTGTGCAATAAACTGTTTATCAGCATATCTTGTTTCCCCCTGTGATTTCTCCTGCATTTTGGATCCGCTTAAAACCTTGGGCTCACGCTCATAACAATCTATCGATACAGCGTTTAATCTTGGATCTTAGACGAAGAAAAATTGCAGAGTGGTGTTTGTTAGTGTCTGAAGGTATTAAAAATGCAGTACGAAGCACAAAAGATGAGCACAGGAAATTCCACATCACTTCAGAAGTTTGGTTTCTCCTGCAGACTTCCCCATGTTGATACCACTTGTACAGAAAGTGTATTTCTTCATGAGTCCACATTTTCAACCATAAACAAACTGGCTGATCTGGGGCCTGTACCACGAAGCTCGATTAATAAGTCCTGACTTAGCGAGACCATGGTGATCAGGATAATCGGTACCACGAAGCTGGATATCAACTCGTTAATTCAACCAGGTTTGTCTCATCAAGACCCGTGAACGCACACGTATAACCCTGGATTTACACCGGCTGCGTGTGCGTTGCGTTGCATCTCCGATCCGTCTTTGCTCCGTCAGCGCGCTCCGTCCATTTACACCGGATGCGTTTCACCTGCGGCGCGGCTCCGGTCCGTCAGTCACGTGACGACAAGTTCCCGCGGTGAAAACACGTATAATTGTTATGTTCGGGTCCAGGGAGCTCTAATGGCAGACAAGCGACACACACGAAGGCAGGTGGTCGAAAGCAAAAGGCTTTAATAAGAACAAAAGTACACGGGCCAAAGCCGGTCGGAAAACAAACGTCAAAACCAAGGGTGCGGGAGCTAGCTCTACCGAAATACAATTAATAACTGAGGGAGGACACGGAGCAAAAAGCCGGTCAGACGACAAACCAAACGAATAAAGACGGCTAAGAAAACAAAAAGCCTCAGGCTAAAACAAACGTAAATAGCTAGCTGATGGAGGCGGACGCCAAACTAGAATACGAGGAACACTGATGGCAATGGGGTTCAGCAGGAGACAGGAACGCATGCAGCAGGGCATGGGGTGCGGGGATCCGGGAGGAAGGTTCGGGGAGACAGGATACGAGGTAGGAGTTCGGGCAGACGGGAAGCAAGACAGGCGGGAAGGGACAACGGTCCGGCGACGCTGATTGGAATGCAGCACACCTGCGAGCGAGAGAGAGAGAGGAGGGGGAGAGAAGAGGGACGGAGGAGGAAGGCTGCCACTAGATGGGGTCAGAGGCACGGGACGCAAAACTTCGTGTGTGTGATAAATCTAGGAAGAAACACAAGTGTCTCCGGGTGGGAGACACAGAGGAGAGTCGGACTTGCTTGTGTTTGACTTTTTTTTCGTTTTTTTGTGCTTTTACCATGGGGAAGTAGCTCGTTCGTAAATAAATACTCTCAATAAATGTACTGTGTTGAAAGTAGTGGTGAATAGTGTGAAATACGATCTGGCGTCAACGTCGAGCATTTTATTGTGAAAAGTAACCGGATATTTATTTTGTTTCTGTGTTTGACTTCCTGCCCCGCTCGATGGATTTTGTGCTAGATTTATGCGTCTCAGCTCCGGCATCCGTCAGAAATAGAACCCCTGCGTATTTGCGACGCAGCGCTCTGGACTGACGGAGCTGAGACGCAACGCACACCGCAGCCGGTGTAAATCCAGGGTAAGAGGTGTGTTCCGAGGTAGCAGACCAATCACAATCATCAGCGCATGAACGGTAGCCGGATGCCGAGGTTAATGCTGGAAAAGTATGAGGAGAAGTCACTGATTGTAGAAAAGACAAACACCGTGGAAGCTGCCAGAAGACGACAAAGCGGCTGACAATGACTGTGTAAATGTGTATGTTGTTCATTAATGCCTCAATGAACTGACAACTTCCGTGAATCCCTTGAAATCACATTTTTTTTTTCCCAGATAAAAGATCAAACATAACACTAAAGCGTCAGCTTTCAACTTGTGTTCAATTTCAATTCATTCATATCAATATACGAAGTTATCGTCTTTATTAGGCGACTATGAAAACCCACGAGCTGCCAGGAGGCTGAGCATGGGGACAAAGGGGATTTGACGGACGGAATAAACAATAAAAACTACAGGCTCCATTGACTGCTGTTTACTTTCATTTATTAAGGCTAAAATCCAAACAGTGAAACCCACGAAAAAATTTGCGAGTGAGCAAACGAGCTAGCGGTCAGTGAAAGGTATGAGTTCATTCATCTATTCCGCCGGTAAAACAGGTGATTTTACTACTTCCCTCAAGTACCACCCACCTGACTCCTCCCCAGATGTGACACAAAGAAGAAGCTACCTGGCACCTACAGTCTGAATGAAATCATCCTGATGGATCTGTGTTCGAGATGATCAGGGACAAAGAGAAAAAAATATCATGTCCCTCTTCAAAAAAGAGGGAAGAACCCTCAAACACCATGAATGTATTAAGTGTGGAGATGACACTGTTCACACTGATGCTGAGGAAGATGCGTGAAGAGCTCTGACTGCGGCTCCTTCATTTATACATCCGACACTTACTTGGTCTGACCATAACGTATTCTCTTATTCATTCACATTTAACTTTGATTAAAGCTCAGTTTGAGGCGATAGTTTGTGAAATCCATGATGAATTAATAACTTGGTCAACCTTTGTGAACCTTTCTATTGTCAGGGCCTGTTCAGTTTAGCTCTGTCTCATCTTCCATATACTTCCTGTTTTATTTTGATAGTCTGTATTTTTTCATTCCCTTTGTCCTGTGAAGTTTCTCGCTTGTGTGCTTACCTCCACTATCCCCGTGTGTCAGGGTGTCTTGTTCAAGTCTCCTCGTGAGTTTCTCTGTCAATCTCACCTAGTGCTTTCACCCTGAACTGAAGTCTAGTGTTTCACTCTAGATTTTCTGGTTCTGATCTTTGGCTTGATTAAACATCTCTGTTACACCTTTCACTTTGTGTCTTCCTCTGCCTCTGTGGGTCCAGCCTGTCTCCTCCTTCTCTTCTGGTCTGAAATCAAAATTGTTTTTGTTTCTGACACAAACGTGGTCAGATTTCTAAAGATGAGAACAGCAAAAGTGGGATGAATCCAGTCTCAATGAATAAAAACGGTATCAAACATGTTAGAAACTACCCCTTTTAGAAACTACCCCTTCTAGATTCTTGTATCTATTTTCACACCTTGTTGGCATGCTGGATTGGCAACATGTTCAAAGTGAAGCCTTAAGCCTTCTGAACGACACGTGAGGGGGAGGTCTTATAAACTTATGAACTTTTAAAAAATATATTTATAAAAAAAAGCCTCACCCACCAATAACACCAGCCTATAGTGTCTTTTAATCCACAACCTAATACCCAACAAACGATGTTTGAATCCTGTGAACCTCAGGTGCCAACTCTCCTTGGTGCATTAATAGATTCCTGAATCCCCATTTCGTATGCCTAATGTCTGAAATTACTTGGAATATCACTGATAATACAATATATTTAATACATAGTACTATATTCTACACAGTTAAGCAGTATTAAATTTACACTTCATGAGCACAAACTCAAATCATAAACAAGAATGTGTGGTAGATAATTGCACAAAACATTTATTTTTTTAAGATAGAATAATTTTATTATTTTTCCAAAGTCATAAAACATATGTTTGTTCTTTTTGTAAATTTGGTAAGTCCTTGTTGAGGTTGATTGTGCAGTGATTTATTGGTAATGCCTCAAGGCTCCGGTAGGGGGAATCTCGCTCCTCTTCCTCTTTCAACATAAAACGAGAGCAGCGTTACTAACGAGAACAGCATACTCTTCTCTCACTATTATACCCTGGGGGGTATAGTAACACACAAATGCCTCACAACTTGCCATCATATCCTACAAATTCCAACGTGTGTGTGTGTGTGCACCCATAACCAAGGCCACAGCCGTACCCGGCCCTCAATCGGCACATCAGCCGATCAGAACCACGGGTCACGGGTCCAAAAAGTGAACCTTAGAAGGACAGGAAACTAAAAGTGATAAAACAATTATTTTGTGAGTATCACAAAAGGACCAAATAAAAACATGTAATGAGTTGTGGTAACAAACCCACAGAGAATATTCTGGAGATCTTCTTGGCTTTAACAGCTTTACAACGTTTAATGTCTAATGAGGCACATGTACCTTCATGGCTTTATTTAACAGGGAACGGCTTTCATTGCAGATTGACAGGTAAGGTGATAAGGGGCAGATGAAGATGACTGAGCAGAAATAAAAATAACTATGATGATTCATTTTCAATATTTTATGAATTTTATAAATGATAATAATATAAATACTATACATTTTACATGTTACTCTCAGCCTTATTGTCCAATTAAGTTTTTAAATTGTTATATTTTACCTGAAGAATGCATTGGCGATGGTTTCTCTTTACAAAGCACGTCGTGCCTTTTTTATGCAACACACCCCTATGAGTGTGTCTTCACCTGTTGGCATCATCATCTCTGATTAGCGACTAGACTGAACCAATTGGTTTTAACAAAGCAGGACATGAAACTAATCAAGTTTGATAAGCCTAAACAAACCAGGGTTGGAGGTGATAACACTGACCTATTTAAACACACTGGGAGGAGAGAATGACACAAGGTGAAACACAGGTTTCACTCATCAGGAAACACTCTGTCTGACAGGGACATGCGGAAGAAAGCTGCAGTACATTTGTGTGCCCTAACATCATCTTCTGCTTTCACCCCTCTGTCTTATCCCATTTCAGACAGATTATGGCTACTGCTGCACATATGAAACACAGAGTCATCCTGTTGTTGCAGACAAAGAGTAAAGCCATGTCAACATAGAGTTTGGGGTATCTGCAAATTTTTTTTTTATCGTATGGACATTTCTTTAACATGAAACTGCTGTTTTTAAACCGGGTCCCAGTGTGAACAAATCTGAGGACACCATAACCCATATGCATTTTTCCTCCTGCACCAATAACATCACAGCCTCACCTCTCCTTTCAACCGCATAAGTGGCTCTAGCATGTTTCATATTCTCTACCATCTTCATCATCGCATGTTAACAACTCGCAAATTTTATGGGAATGCTCCCATGGTGTATTTCTGTGGCAGCGTTACAACAACACTGGCAAATACTACAGTGGACACAAATTTCTTGAGACAATTCTGTTTTTAGAGAAAATGTTTCTCAACAAAAAAGAAATAGAGCAGTTTCCATTTGCACCCGTTGCATTGGCCTCCTCTGAACTACCAGCCATCTGGGTGCTGATGTGCGTTTCTGCATCCTTGAGCAGCTCCTGATCTGCTGGGCCCAGTTCTACATCTGACACTTGATCAATGTGCCTACTTTCTGGAGGTAGAAGAAGTAGAGGAAAGGAATTCCTCTTCTGCTACTTCTGTCAACAGAGCCAAAGGGCAGCATCATTTTCACAGTGTTGAAGTGTTGAAAAACATTTTCTCTCCTTACGGCAATGGAGGGGGCTATTTGATGTCAGAAATTGAATTCCAATTGTAAAAAAAATCATCAAGTAATGTCACAATGATCACCCTCTATCAGCGAAGGCTCATTTGACACCTTATTCTGCTCGACTAATTCAATGATTTTCAGTCAGTCAAGTCAAGGCAGGCACAGCTGGGAGACGGCCCATAACATGAAATTGGATTAAACTTGCTTTGTTAACCCCTCATTATGGCTATTGTGACTATGATAATGAGCATGTCTTATTTTTTTTATCTGAACACCTTCAGGCCCATTGTACATACAGGTATATATAGGTGAGTTCACCTGAGGGGCGTGTTCCACATGCAGATTTTGTGAAGACAGTTTGTTCATCTTCAAAATCTTCTACTTTAAAGTAACCAGCAGAAATAAAACCATATCATAATCAGTTTATCAATACTGACAATTGTCACAGCTACCATTGCTGCAACAGGTTTGTTCCTTATAGAGCCAATATCATACCATGGTGAAACTAGCAGTTTCAGTTTGTGCTATAGCAACAGCCAGTAGGAGTTCACAAAGTTTTCTGGAATTATATATCAGAATATTGCATAACACAGGATATTGATGGAATACAAAAGTTTCTTCACTGGCAACTGGAATATAAAATTATGCAGGTTATGGATTTTTTTCCACCTGTCCGACAGCTTAGACATTCAATATGACAGTGCCTGAGTGGCACACAGATTTACACTGTGGAGCAGGAGGCGAGGAGAAGACTCTTTGAGATTTGGAATCCTGAAGACTCTGGATTAAGATTATTTATGGATTTATTCTGTATAAGACCTCAAGGTTGGACCAGGATGGTTATGTACAATGGAGCCAATCGAAAGAAATTGAAAACACAATACCAAGAGTCCCTTACTCTTGCTTTCCTCCTGACCTATGTTCCTTTTTCCCCCCATGTCCCTGCCTTTATTTTATGCTTTAAATCTCTGACAGGCATCTCTCTGTATCATTTCAGGGCCTTTCAATCTCCTGACACTAGAACAGCATTTGTAAGCAACAATTATGTAAAGTCCCAACGATTGTGCTTTGTTTCTCCATCCACTACCATTTAAAGCCCAGATTGCAGAACATTCCCCATATATTTCTGTTGTCAATGTCCTAACTTAGTATACAGAGGGAAATGGGACAGAGAGAGGATAAGTCACTGAAGTAACAACAAGAAAGAAATGAATTGTGCCCCCCAGTTTTGTTTACAACTTGATGGAGTAAAACCAAATTCCATCCAGCTGTGACATTCAAAAGTTTCACATCAACAGGCAACACAGACAGAAAGCCCCTAGAAAGCCTTATCTGCTTGAGACATGACTAGATGAACCAGACAGAATTATTATTAGGCCACTTGCT
>NW_027613813.1:0-33327 GCF_965212315.1 Lampetra planeri
AACTTCGGGTGATAGCAACTCAAAGTGAGCAGATCTTGTTACACCAGTCACTCCAACAGGATCGACATCATCCGAAAAAATTGTATTTTGGACGGTCGTATTCCTTCAACAGAGTGTCTCTTCTTCCCTGTTATTTCGTGAGTTTCAGCACCACCTCTAGGCCTGGAGTATGAATTACAGTGTGTTGAGTCATTTCACAGTGGATCCATTCAAATGAAAATATTGTTGATATAATGCCAACAAGGGGGAAAAAAGATTGTTTTGATACGTGTGGGCATGGCCTAAGACTGAGAACGTATTACCACCTAGATTATTGGAAAATACGATTTAGGAAAAGTCTAATGAATGAGATTTTTCAATAATTGCATTGTTTACTGAGGAGGCTAGTCCTTCGTTTGTGGCCCCGCTTTTAATCACATAGCTGAGAGTCATTCCGATTCCCCTTCTTGTTTACTGATGAGAGTGAGAGAACGCTGCCAGGGGAAACAAACAAATTCTTCACATATCAAGTCTTCCAGCTCAAAGTCGAATCAATCTGACGCAAGAATGAAAGGCACCTCTTTGACTATCAAGAACAAAAGACTGTGAGCAGGGACACAAACTAAAAGAGGAAATGACCTTGGACTGGGGAGGGGAACACAAAAGCAGAACCGCTCAGTTGATTTGTCAAGTGACATTTTGACAAGGGAGCAAGGATGCCGTGCTGCTTCATCAAAGCATCGTTCCGAGAAGCTGTTTGAAAGCTGCTCCCCAAAATGGTGCCATTACTTTCATCGCGGAAAAAGAGGGATTGCTCTGACTCTGTATTCTTGGACCATACTGCCTTCAAGCCCCCAAGGTGTTCCATGTAAACATTTAAACAAAACAAAGGCGACTCAAGGAAAAGAGTGGTGAGAAACAATGCTTGTACAGCATAATGTGAGCATTGAATCTCTGCTTCCATTCAGACTGCCCCTCCTGGGGACTGGGGAGTGTATTCTCGTGTTGTGAATAAAATGGAAAAAGAAGCAGAGAAAGAGAGATTGGGTGTGTATGTGTGCACGCGCTTCTGTGCGCGCGTGTGTGTGATAGCCCGTGCTATCCTCTCTTCTAGATTAAAAAAAAAAAAACTCTGACCAATTCACTTTTTTTCACATGAAACAGTTCATACTTTCACATTCTGCTCCATTTGTCTGCTGACCTCAAACACACAGTTACATCGGCCTGCTTAAAGATGGAGTTCGCTGTGATGACTCACATTGATAGTACCGTCAAACTCCACATGGACACATGCAGAAAGGAAACTGAACAGTATTGGAATCCAAACAAACTCCTCAACATTTGTTTAATTTTTATTTTCATTTCATGTCTGAGCACACAGTAAGAGTCACACTTATAATCAAGATGATTACAAAAAAATGTGACAGGGAGGTCAGGGGTCAGCATTCAGCTAGACATTGGATTTCAGTTTGTGGTGTTTGTCCTCATCATCCACAGGGGGTCTGGAACCCAGCTCTCTGGGTTTAGTTTGCTCAGGCGGTGCTTGGCAAGCCCACAGGTCCCACTGGGAAGTGGGGGGGGGGGTGGGTATGCCAGCACCGCAGCGCTCTGTATTCATTAGGAGCAGAGTTGTCTCTCATTCCCCACTGACCTGGTCTTGGCCACAGGAGATCCCATGTCATGTTTGACAACACTTTTGTTTTCCAACACCTGCCTCACTCCTCCTCCCCAGATAAACCTGTTTACAATCTACTGAAAACAAATGGCTGGCAACACCAAGGGACGTCCGTATGGATATTAAGGCAGAGAACAATCTCAGTGAAACATCCTTCCTCCAATCTCATCCAGCCTGAGGGAGTTTACTTTCATGCACACTCACCCAGTGTGAACACACACACCTGAGCAGCGGGGTTCCAAACCATGCGGTGCTCAGGGGAACCTCGGCCCATCTGCTGATCCGGGGCCACTGCTGCTCCCCTCGGATTGATAGTACGTTCCTCTACGTTCCTTTTGGTCCTGGAGGCCTGTTTCATCCATCCGCTTGACCCCAGCTTGCCCCCAAAGGTTTCTGATGCGCACCAAAGAGTTGCGCAGTTGTCACTGTGGCGCGTCACACAGATCTTTGATCACTGTCCTTGCCTCTCACACCAGTGGTGTCAGCTCACCAGTGTGACGGTGATGGCAGCTGACAGTGGAACTGTGGCTCTCTGCTGGCTCATGTCAACATCTGGATTCTGTGCCCTTCAGTTGCAGTCATAAAAGTGCCTCAGGTGTGAGAGTGAAAGCATATGGGGGGATTCGACCCCCAGGTGAGAGCCCAAACTGAGCCTGTGTCAGACACAGTATGAAAAAGGCTCCTGCAACTGCAACGATACATTTCTTGAAAGGGTTTTAAGCAGTGACGTATCAAATGTCCTGGGTCTTTGTGTGAGAGAAATCATCGATTCAAGTACTAAATTGAAACATACACCGTGAAAAAAGGCTCCAGAGAAGAGAAGTGAGAGCTCGGCTGTTGAAAGATACAAACTATTTACGTGTACAGTACATACTGAAATCAATACAGGCCAACAACTCCAACTGAAATCAGCAACTTGGACGTTGTGTTCGGCGCCTCCGTGCATGCTGGATTAATAGGTGCGGCGCCACATAGAGACCCAGCGTTTTGACAATGAAGCATGAATGTGCCGATACGCAAATTGAGTTCACCGTGTGTTTCTGCCTTGAATGATTGAGGATCAGTTTGGTAGCGTTCCACAGAGGTTAAATCTGTGGCACACTGCACATCTGAGAGCAACCATTCCTGAACAGGGACAGAAGAGATCCTGTGCCGGAGCCTTTACCTTCCATTCATGTGAATTTCAAAGGCAGCTTAATAGAGGGATTTAGTGTTTGGGACTGTTATTGCTTTAATACAGGCAGGAAAAGTGTGCATGTGCGTGAACATGTTTTTCTTCCTCTAACACAAGCATCCACACACATGCAGATTGTTTTCATTAGCGCTAAATTGAGTTTTCTGAAAAGACCAAACCAGCATTTGAATGCTGCTGTGGGCAAGGCTAATGAAAGTGTGTGTGTGTGTGTGTGTGTGTGGCACAGTGCCAACTGAATTGATAAAATCAGAATCAGCGTTTTCGGTGTGAGGCATTATGTTCTGATGGTCTTCTTCCAATTCAACCTGTCTCCCTGCCACAGTACAATCACCGCCAACCGCAGTGAGGTGGCGGAGAAAGGGGGGAGCAGGAAGTGGAATTGAATACTGTTATAGACATTGTGAGGAGGCATAGGGGAGGCGTCAGTGAGGGTGTGGGGGTATTGATGGAGGAGAGAAAGGAGAGCGCTGCATCAGTGGGGTAGAGATTGCTGTGGTGAACAGCAGCGCACAAAATCCTAAATCTGTGGAGATCTGACGGTAGCTAGGAAACAGCTGACAGTAAAATGGGGGGATCAAGGGGATTAGTGTGTCCAGATTGAGCAAAATGGTCACCCCCTTCTCTCACTGCAGCCTTTTTTCCTTAAACACATTTACCCCTGCGTTGCAGCCGTTAGACACAACTCCATCTTTAGTTCGGTTCACACAGTCCTCCGACCTCACGTTACGCTCAAACACGAGCGGGAAAAGGTCACAGTTGCCATTTTAGAATCCGGCTCATTACTCAAAAAAGTGGAATCTGTCATTATTCAGAACTGAACTGTACTTATTAGCTATTACACCGCTCACAGTTGTGTCCCTTCGTCCCATATCCAGGCCACCGTGCGGCTGTCACAGCAATTCTCTGTAGGGATTCAAACTATATTTTTTCAAGGCGTATGAATCCATGAAATTTACAGTTTGTAAGAAAAGCACGCTCGTCTTTGTCTTTGGGGGTGTATTGTCATTATCTGCCTGTTGTTGTGCTGTCGCAGTGGGTGTTTCAAGAGGTTTGTCTTAGTATCACTACCTACACTGGTCTGCGTCTGACAGCAGTGTTCTTCCTGTCATCTTTCCTCTCAGCCAAATCAGTAACGGCGCCCTTCGCCAAATGAATGTATGCTTGCATCTTCCAGGTGAGCTCGCTGCTCAGTGGCAGAAGTGGGCTGAATGGGAGTAACACAAGTATCATTACTAGCAATGTCCTACACTGCCTGTTATAAGAGGAAGGAATATTATTCTTGCTATGTTACTACCCGACACACACACACACACACACACACACACACACACACACACACACACGAGAAAAAAATACAAAAGCTCTCGCACAAGTAGTCCAGACAAAACAAAGACATTAGGGAAGGGGAGAGGACGCAAGTGTCAGATGCAATCAGTGCTGCCGGTTGTGATGTGAGTGAGGTTTCCTGTCACTGGCACTTGAGACACAGTTTGTTTAATTCTTCAGGGGACTGCCATGTCCCAAATACCTCGGTCACTGTCTCCTCTTGTCTCGGAGCCGGAGAAATGTACCTAAACAAAGGAGCCCGAGCAAACCCTAACGGGGACGTGTACTGCACTGCTCCTGAAGGACTTCACCCCCCTCACCCCCGCACACACGCACACACACACACACACACACGCTCCAAACCGTGTCTCCATATTGAAGATGAGGCGGACATGTGAACACACTCCAGGCTGACAAACAGCTTTACCCAAGAGAGTGAAGCCAAGTCAGATCTGCATCACATGTGACTTCCATATGACGGGTACAAACTGATGCGCGACGTCTGAGCAGCGGACGGCAGCAAAGCCAACGACGGCTGGATGTTTTTGACCAGATTCATGCTGCTGCTCTGACTTGTGCTGCTTCCGCAGAGACCCCGGGTTATATTTCAGTGTCATTGTCCTCAGAAGCTTGGCCCGATGGCTGGTCAAGCTATCTGAATTTGAGAGAGCGCTTTCAAATTCTAATTTCCTTGTTCTGTGCAGGCAAATGAAACTGCAGTGTGGCAGCGCTAGGACGTTTTCTTTGCCTGCGGGTGCAGGAAAATTTGGAAAGTCAGTGGGATTATATCAGTTTAATGAAGTTGCATTGGCTGATGTTTAATTTCATGAAATTCAATTAAAAGCTTTATTTCCATTTCTGTAATCACTCAAAAGGGTTCGCTGTCATTCAAGGAATTGTGAGAAATAATGGGAAACGGGTGTTCTTTGAGCTTGTTATGGAGATCCACGAGTGTCTTTCAAATGATTCAATTTGAGTCCACAGGGAGCAAGAGCAACACTGTGACTGAAAAGTTAATTGTGAGCAGGTAAAGGAACGTAATGGATATCGTGCTCCGACATGACTCGTGTGACTTATGCAAAGAGGGGGATTTCCTCTGTGGGCCGGAGCTCGATGTTTGGATTTTATTGTTGAGGCTGTGTAGGTGAAAGCACATCCAACATGTTTCCATCTGCCCTCGCTGAACTGAGGAGAAGAAGAGACGGGGCAAGTGACAGAGAACATGTGTCCCACCAGCCGTCCTATAAAACAGACTGCAGTGCTGACATATGCAAACTCAAAGGGTGGTGGTGTTTAAAAGCTTTAATCACACCGCTGTGTCGTGCCGCAATGTGCCGTCGCGCTCTGCATCATTGAAAGCTTGTTTTATTAATGTTGTCCAGAGTGAACTACGGCAGCACAGTGGGGCTGGGTGGGGCGGAGGGGGGGCATTGTTCTCTCCAGTCAAAGTGGGCTGGAGCAGAAACAATGGCCATGAAAAAAACATGGCAGTGCTGCGAGAAGCAGCACACTTCCATTAACTTTAGCAGGCGCACATTCCAAAAAGGTGCATGAGAAAGTGGATGCAGAGTGTGGAGAGAAACAGTGGGGGTTGAGAGAGAAGTTCATGTAGAAATGTACATTACGTTTGTCATACAGCAGATGCTGTGTCCGAAGCGACAACGCTGAACCAACTGTGCATCCCAGTGAGAATTTCATTGGGCATCAGAAGCATACGCGGCATATTTCTTTGTTTCTTTTTTTTCTTTAACCCTTCGATTCATATGTTTATCAAAAATGATCCGGTGAGGTCATTGTCTTGCAATAGCTGCATAATGAGAAGTTGTTCTCTGTTCATACTCCAGGGGTTCCTCAAAAAACATTATTGATATTGTGCCTTTTACATTTCAACTTACCTTTTTATATATTTTAAGAAACATTTTTGTATCTTTGGAATTCAGTAGGAACCTTTACGGTAAAGTCCACAATCACTTCTACTGAGTCGAATCTAAAATATAAATAAGGTGCTTTTGTAAAAATAAAAAATCTCTCTCTCTCACTCACACTCACACACACACACACACACACACACACACACACACACACACACACAGACATAGTTCTATTGTCGTGTAATTTTCTTTTACAAATTTCAAAATGTTCTGTGTTAAAAAGTGAAAAAATGAAATACTTTTAAGCATGAATTGCTTATTTCTTTATTACACAAAATTATTATTTTAAAGAAAAGTGAAACAAGTGGCAGAAAAAACATGGTTCTAACATGGGCCATATTTGACACGGGTGGAGGGTCCTCTCGCATAAAGGGTTAACAGTATTTGGTTTATGCCTCAATATTCCTCCGAAAGAAATTCTGGACTTTTACATCATGTGCTTTTATGTGGACATATACAAGTGCGATCCCACTGAGCGGGTGACTTAAGTCTCATGCGAGCTTGATAATTGCTCTCATTAGCATCCCACGTCCACGCCAGATTTTTTATAACATTTTACTGGCTGCTGCTATGAAGATGTTATGAAAGGAAATGTGGCGGGTCAAGAGGAAAAAGGTTGTGATTCACTCCTTAAATTAGTGATTTCATATTTCAGAGGAGATCTTGAGGCATTTTTTCCATATTCCCCATGGGACGACCACCAACGTCTTTCTTTTTTTTTTTTTTTTTTTTAGAGCAGTTGGTAGTAATCAGGAGCTATTGTTGTTTGACAGTAGGCACCTTTGCAGTGATTGCCTGTTATTAATTTGTGTGACGAGAGGAGGCAGACTCCTCAACCCCTGATGGCTGTGCATCGCAAAGAGCCGCTGCTTATGAATGACACTCAGGACTAATGAATATGAATACATTTATAAAAATAGGCACGGGCTCCCCTCCCTCTGCCGATTGAGAGTGACAGCCACATTGGCTGGGCACGGTTGATGAGAGGGAACTGCTCTCCCTGGAGATGGAAGGATGGAGCGGGGATCAGACAAACAACCTGCTCGCACATACACATACACAAGCTCACACACGCCCGCCAGCGACAGCAAACGCAAGAATAGTAATACTAGTACCTTCTACTTAACCTCACACAAACAAATATGTGGCTGCTCCTATCACCCTAATTGTTCCATCCTGGAAAAATTCCATCCTCACTAATTGGTGCGGTTTACACATGGTGTCACAGCAAATTGATCATTTATTATTATGGGCAAAATACTGAGCAGGCTCGATAGAGGATTTCTCCTGAAAATTCACAGGTGTCTTATTGTTAGCGAGGGATTATTCCATTAAATTATGGGCTGTTTCACGCAGGAAACTATTAAAAACTTTTTATGACTTTCCATCTAACTTCAGCACCATGACAATAAGTCATTTGATTCTGCTGTGGTTGTGGATTGACATTAAAGCACAGTCACAACATGGCTCTTAACAAAAATTATAAGGGAATTTGCTCATAAAACATATTCACTCTGTTTTTTATCTCGCTGCTGTATAAAACCATCAGCGGTGTGGAACTTTTTCTGTGTCTCCACTCGAAGGTCATTAATAACGTGCAGACAATTTCGCCAGCATGTTTCACTACTTCGGTTTTCTCCTTATGGACAGCAAAAGGAGGAAATCCACCCACTCCACACGTTCTGTCTGGAACACAAATAAGATGCGAGAGGCAAACAAGAAAATGCAAATGTGCTCGTCTGTTTCCCTTGGTGGGCTACAGTTTTATTTGATTAATTGAACATGTTTATCTTATTGGTTGTGGCCCAATAAGCCGAGATGTGATTTGTCAAGCTGTTCCGTGGAGTTGTCATACTGCGACTGTTTCCTATACACCCAGTCCCCAACAGACGCACACACACACACACACACTTATTTTCAAGGCACAGCAGGAGCCAAACCCTTAAAGATTGGTGAAATTCTTTGACATAGATGTGGAAGACTCACATTGGCTCCAGCACGTAACCTTGGTGAATGTTGCTTGGCAGACACTTGAGGAGCATGGCAGGCTGCGAGAGCCGGACATTGGACTTGACTGACACCATGGCGCTAACCTTGAGCCAGGCTCCTGTGGAGCAGCGGCTCAGTATTTAAGTCCAAAGAAAACCCATTGAGCATCTGTCTTAACTGGGTTAGACTTCACCCGTGGATGTGAGCCATCAGACTGAACTAATTAACAGCTGAAACAACCTTGAAAGCCACAGACAACAGTGTGTTAGCAGTAGCCCCCCCCCCCCCCCACACACACACACAAACTGACACTCACCACGCGTGATGATCGATTGATGTGTTTAGTACTTGCAAATGGTTTCTTTTTTAGGTTTGAAATACCATCCCATCACAGCTTTCTGTTGATAATTGGAGAGGTATAAAAGACAGATAAAAGGCGCTTCATGTTGTCCTTGGGAAAAAAAAAAAAAAGAGAGAAGCAAGAGAGAAATGTACATCACTTCATGAAAAGCATTTAATGGACAGACTCAATTTAGCTCTGTGTATATTAGCTGGTGCAGCGAGTGAGCACAAAGTGCACGATGACGACTGACGCTCACATGCAGCGTGTTCTAATCAGTTTGAACCTTCCTACCACCGAAGGACCCCTTGTTTCTGATTCAGCAAAAGAACGCCGCTTTCTACTAAGGGCAGTCAGCTCAGGGTCAGGGGCCAATTCGACATTATTGAATAATGAATAAATCCAAATGTGTTCCGGCTGTTGTTTCGGCTCCTCTCGGCTGTTCGGGCAGGCAGACGGCAGCCTTGTATGAGCTGTAATGGCCTGTATATATGCAGGGTTTCATATTTCAATCGCCGCCGCCGCCGCGACCCGCTGCAGGCAGAAATTGGTGTTTTAAGATGAAGTTGAAATTGGAAAAGTGGCTATCGTGTCTGCATGAGGAAACACATTTGAATCGCAGTGGAGAAGGTGCTTGGCAGCCGCATGTGGAGCGCGGACTGACGAGTCCTCTGGAGGGGCGTGCAAGTTCGAGCCACAAGTGCTCAAGTGCCTTTCAAGCCTCAGGCCAAGTGATTTTCCAGTGGAGGTTGGATCAGGGACATGAGAACTGAGGAAGTATTTCATAGTAACCCCATAATCAATGATTCATCACTGGAAATATTAATGAGCCATAAAAGATGTATCGGACTATAATGATCTACAATAGCATCGCTAAATGTCACGGGGCTGTTCTTTATGCTAATCTGGTATTTGTAATAATTCATCTTTTGTGTTGTTAAACTGTAAAATCTCCAGACGATCATGCGAGCGCACAGTGGTTTGTTTCCCCCGGAGGTGCGTGAGAGAAAAGTTGCTGAAGGGTTTCACCTCTCATTTCTCACCATCACCTTTTCCTCTCACTCACACAGCCACTTCTCTCTGCTACAGTAACTGAATATTCATTACTTGGCTAATAGTGGCGCCTTTGAAGAGGAATGATCATATTTAATTTTCTCGCCTGAGATGGGACAAGTCGGTGAGGAGAGTGTATAAGAGAAGGAGACCATGGGAAAGATAAAGGGGGGGGGGGGGGGGGCAATTAGATAAAGCGATGAGTGGAGCGGCAGAAGAGGGGCCTGGATTTTCTGGGCAGGCAGGGGTGCGATATGAGTGTGTGTGTGTGTGTGGGGGGGCATCTTAGAGCGTATTGAGATGAGTCTCCAGATTACAATATGATTTATATCATTCTATCTGCCTGATAGGAATGATTAACCCTGCACCTGTGTCTCTCCTCCATCTCTCTGTGCCAGGATGACGATCCATTGTTCTCTGCCTCACGCTGTGGCTCTCCTGCACGGAAGAGGAGACTCTTTGTCTCGACTTTTTTTTTCCTTTACTCCTGGCGAGAGGGGATCAGATTATGAGAAAAAAACTCGACCAGTGGAATTTCTTCGCTCCAGCAGCTGCTGTCCCTGGCTGTGTTTATCACTTTATCGATTACCATCACAAGGCAGTAATTTGCCGGGACTTGCAGGGACATGATTAAAGATCTGCAAGCGATGCATGGTGGCTCAAGCTGGGGCCGGGGTGTCATGTTGATGAACACGCACTGACACACTGGTAGGCTGAGAGAACTCAAAGGAGGAGGGTGTGTGTAATGTGTGTGTGCATTCCTGTCATAGACATCAGTGGCTTTAAATCTCCTGAGCTTAACCTTTTAATGCTTTCAGATCCTTGTGGCTGGCTGGATAATTGATTGTGTTTGGTCTAATGGGATTAAGAGGCAGCAGTGGCCTTGGGCTGGACACAGTGGCGGGGATGGCAGCAGCGGTACTGGATCCGAAGATGGAGAAGTAGATACAAGCGTAGCGTGAATGGAGTGTGGATTGAGTTGAGACAGAGGTGTGTGTGTGTGGTGTGTGTGTGTGTGTGTGTGTGTGTGTGTGTGTACAAGTACGAAAGGAAGAGTGAGACGCACCGACAGAGACAGTTACAGCAGAGACAGAGAGAGACACAGCCGGGTTCTTTTTTTTTTTTGTAATAGATTGAGACTAGAGAGGGTAAAAACAGCGTGAACAGATAGCTGCAGGTCTATTTCTCAGTCCATCCCTAATTAGCTGTATGAGAAATCCAGGGAGCGGATGGTATCCCCAAGTGAAAAGCTTGTTAGCGTAAGAGATGCTATCCGGCGGCTATTGGTTTTGGCTGTATTCTGCTCGCTGCGTGAGACCGTGGGTCCGCGTCGTGCAGCGAGATGAAAGCAGTGGGGAAGAAATTAGAGCCAAGGTGACGAAGCCCGTTCCCCTTTTATCACCCGTGATAAAAGCCTGTTCCATCTTAACTTATCAACAGCTGCTTTGCTCTCCCTCCATCCCATACACCAGATTTTTTTTTTTTTTCTGAATTATTTTTAACGTTCGTCCTACACTCGGGATGAGATAAAAGCAGAAAAGTTTGTGTCGGGGAGGAGTGAAGCTGTGATTAGTACATTTTTACTGAAGTTTTCAGGGACTGCTGGTCGCCCTGTGTGCTGCAGCCATGTGTGGCTCAGGCGGACGCTCAGACACTTAGCACTGAGCCGTCACCATCTCTCCCTACACTGCACAGCAGCACCTGCCTCTCCGGCGGTGTTGTATACGGCCGAGCAGAGCCTCCCTACTATGGGGGGTTAACAGGGTCTGTCGTTGCTGGATTGCTATTCACACGTCCAGCCAGCCAGATCATGCCACAGATCCAGCTTTTGTCTACGGTGAATAGAGAGGCTGCCGCGGCCCGCTGGCCTTTTATACTGGGCCACGTTTTTTACTTTAGCTCTGAATATGCCAGGTCAGGATGACTGTTGCCATTTTGGTGGGCGGCAGAAATGCTTTTTGCCAGCATCCTGTCGTGAGCGTAGCAACGCTGAAACGTGTTATAGTGTGTGTGTGTGTGTGTGTGTGTGTGTGTGGTTTGGATCAGCGACAGGATGAGTGTTGTTGAATGAAAGACACGCGAAGACAGAGAACGAACTGAGTGTGTGGACAGGAGGCTGTGAGCGTCTACTCATACTCAGGTGGCAGGATTGTGGGGGGGGCTGCACAGCGCATGAAAAAAAAATCCTCCTGTGTGTTTGCAACTTTGAGAAAATGTGTCACTCTGACCCAGCTGTCTGCCTATTCCTTCCAAGGAGAAGACAGGTGAGGGGTTGCTATGGTTACCTGGGGTACAGGTAGGGTTAGAAGGAGTGTTTTGGGGTTGTTGTTTTTTTGTAGCGGCCTTGTAATTTCACGGACCTTTTTTTTGATGCATGGCATGCTCCACTTTGGTTGATGGGTGATATTGTAGCACCATATGGGTGCAGCAGGTGTCACCGGTATCTGAGTGCCAGTCTGTGCATGTCGTTGGTGTTCGGCGGCGGCATCAGTCAGCCCCCTTCTCCGCTCCACAGAGGCTGTGCTGAGAGTTGTGTTGTGTCCCTACAATGGCCAGATGCTGCCTTGCTTTGCTCTGCTGCCCTCTTTATTCCTTTCCCTCATTCTCGGGCCCACATCAAACATGTGCCGTCCATTTCCCCCAACTGCTCTAAATCTCTTAATTCCATCATCTGTTGCCCGTTGAGAGCAGCAATTTAGCCTTCATGCTGCATTTTAGTGCTCCATTAACGAATTCGGCGAGGTTGGTGGCAAGGCCCTGTCCCGGAGAGGTGAGGTCTTCAAACTGTCTGTGTCTGTGTGTCCGACTTCTGCTCTGGCGTCTCCTGGGACACGTCAAATCACAAAGATGGTGTTGGAGCAGCTCGGCTTGGGTGCAGAGAATACATTAAACATGCTCCACCAGCATGATGTCTCTATAACACACGTATGGTGATGACTAAAAACCACAATGTGGTACCATGCTACTTGTTATCAATGTCATTATTTTTCTTTTTTCTTTTTTTTGCTGGAGCAGTCACTTTTCAGTATCTGGCAACCGCATGAGCTCCGACCTCTAACCAACATATGGGAGAGGAAGGTTATCTGTTTGTAAGTGCAGCAGCGTGGCTTTTATAGACACTTAGTTTTATGTAATTTCCAGTAATTTCAGTATTTGTGATTGGAAAGCGGCCACGCTCAGTTAATGACTGCCCTCCGTGTCCCCCAGATGGAGAGCGACACCCACTCCCCAAACAATGACCGATTTGCAAAATAATTCACACAGAATTATACCAGGATAGAAGCGACATCTCTCTGGCGGCGAAGGGCACCGAGCAGGCTGCCAACCTGCTCATCAGGAGAGGGGTGGCGGCCGGCTCAGGGAACATTTTGATATGTCAGTGGAAAAGCTGGGGATGGAACCACTACCACTGATTATACGACAGCCTGAGTCTCACCTCTGAGCAACTCATTTCTATTCTGTCTGCAAAATCCCGGTGTTATTAATTACTGACATGAATAAAAGAAAAAGAAAGCAGATGTATTGACCCACTTCCATCTGCACTGATGAATGCAATACATTTCCATGTTGATTTGGAGAGATAAACGTATCAGCTGCAGTTAGAAGCAGGCGGCATGGCCCTGTTGTTGTTGTGTCAGGGGTCTTCTGGAGTTGGGTGTCACTGATTTACTTCCACTAATGGAGTGTGGGATGAACGGGTGATGACCCTCTGCTAGTCTGACCAGCCACAAGGTGAGCGAGAGGCGACGTCCGTAGCGGACTTGACATTGACGCTAAGCGTGATTGGCGTGTCTTAATCAGCAGAGTGCCTTCCGGCAGCGGCAGAGTCCCCCCGCTCGGTACAGACCTGACCTGTCCCACTGCGTAAAATCCCTCTGAATTCATCCAGACTCCACGGGTTCCCAAGTAACGGTAGCTGTGATCAGTGTGAGGTGTCCCTGGAAGGAGCATGACAACCTGGAAACATTCAGTGAGTGAGTCACAGCACATTAAATGGGCCCCGACAAGAAACGAACATTTACTTATCAGTAGCACCACGTGACTCATTCCCTTCTGATCTACGCGCGCATGAGGCATGTTTGTCTGGCAAACATCTTTATTTGTGTGTGCTTATCACATTCCACTTAACAGGATGGATGGCATGGACGTTTTGTCTGTTTTTCCAACACACAGAGAAGAGAGTTATTGTTGAGAAAGGCAAAGCTCCATTCACGTGTTTGACGAGATTATTATCAGTAAATAGTTCCTCCCTACCTATTTACTCTGGTATCTCGTTGGCAGCTTGCATGTTCCCCAACTGGGAGTGTTTTTCACCCAGTATCTTGTGGGCAAATATAAACAATGGCATTATTTGCCGGTGAGCCCATGTCAACACGAGTGATGTCACTGATACCCATTGAAACAAACAAAACCACGACCACGATACGAGATTAGTCGCCCACCAACGAGGGACGGGCCGCGGGCAGCAGAGAGATATGGGTTTGTATCGGCCCGTGGTTCAGCACATCTTACCGACATCTGTCTTTCCACATGTCAGCGAGTAAAAGCAACATAATCTGAGGCTTCCTGCCACCTCAAACATACAGAGATAGTTAAAGCAACAACACCCCCGGCCCTCCCCACTTACTCTGGACATGCTAGGTGCTGGATTATTTGTTGTGTGGCAGATCATCCCCCCGCCCTCTCACCCACGAGCCCCTCTCGGAGGTGGATTAGGGGTTTGATAATCTGACTGTGTGTGGTGACACATGTCAGCCATGGAATGTCTGGAGAGAATTAGAAATGGCTGGTTAATCCAGGCTATGCAACAACACACACACACACACACACACACGTCCCGAGAGTCACACACGTACGCGGGTCCATACAACACACACGTAAACAGACATTCATGGAAATGAGCCCGTGGGCTTCTTTGACATTACGTCTCTGACATTACCTCCTCAGAGCACAGGACCAGTCTGGGATTCCTGTCACATCCTTCCATTGGCAAGACTCACATTTTCATTATTGTGCAGCCAGTGGCACTGCTCAACCTTTTTCTCCTTTCTTCCTCTCCGCTTTCCCTCTTCTTCACCGTGTCAGTCATCGCAGCGCTGTCACTCTGGATCCGTCTCTGAACTAAGCTTTCTCTGAGCTACGATCAAGACGCTCTTGAGAGACCAACGCAAACTCCTCACCCAGATGCCTTTTCCTTGAAGTTATACCGGGATTTTACTCCCGTCTGCTTCCCCAACACTTCCACTTTTTGCCACTTTTACCACAATTTATTTTCTTCTTTACTGATCTAATTTACAATATTTCAACACATTAGATGAAGCCTGTACATGCGGAACAGAGTACACATGGCCAGGGAATAGAGAAGTGCAAATAATTCCCTCATGTGGAAAGGCTGCAATTAACTGGGGATGTTGGCCTTTGTGAAATATAATTGAGTTCAGGACGAAAATGAACGTCTCTAATCCGTCCGACAGAGCACCGTCAGTCAGCCTTCCTCGCATCCCCACAAACCAACTGTCATGCCTGTTTATGTCTCTCCACAGACTTTTTGGACACTGATGCTCAGGCAGCTGCCTCCCTTTTAATGTGTGAGGGACTTTGTGCATGTCCAATGAGAGCTGGATGCCGCACTATGGGAGACAGTGGACATCTGTTTTCTCTGCTCGGCCTGGAGATACACTGTGCACTCAGGCATGGTGTCAAACACCTGTGCGATTTAGGAAACATTTCCTCGGTTACTGAGCATAAATTGCCTCTTCGGACTGATATCAACAGGGAATGTAGCTATTAGCGTAGCATGGCTTCACCTCAATTTGAGGAGCCAAATAACAGTTTTCTGTTCAGGTGTCTTCCTGGTCAATAGATGCCTCCTGCCCCCCGTACATATGAATTACCTTTTTTGTCATTGCGCTGCTGAGAAACATCTTGAAGACATCCTCCGGAAAATGTCAACTGTTTTCTGTTCAGTGTTGACCTGAAAATGTCTGGACACATAAGTTCACTCAGAAAACAATATAATTTTTTAAAATTTCCTCCCTTGGCTATCTTGACTGTGGCTGCAGCTGCTTCAGGCTCTCATCAATCAACCTTTCTCTCATAAACTTTTTGGGTTTTGGATCACGCAAAAGGTTTTTTCACGACTTGCTCCAGCTGCGGAGATGGATTAATGACAGGTCACCTGACAAATAGCCGTCCAGTGGGTTTGTAAACTCCCTTGACTAATCAGCTGAACACAGGGCCGTGGTCACTGGGAGTCAATGCCACCTCCCCTTAGATTAATAACACATCGCTGATGTGATGTTCACACTGTCGACACGAGCCGTCGCTCTTCACCCCAGATACTGTGTCGGGTCGGCGTGCATGTGCCCGGTCTCAGTGGAAAAGAACGGGAACACAACGCTCTGCTCGACTTGCCTGCGTGTCACAACAGACTGAACTTGTCCTCGTCAAAACCCTTAATATATCGATAGAGAGCCATAGTCCAGATTCTCTTCTGTGTGGGATTGTTGAGCAGGTGAACAGGCTGTTTGTAAGTACTTAACGCCACCTTTGAAAGCCTTGTTCCGAATTCATAATGTGTTCCAGTGTAACAGACGTTAATGAAATGTGAGTCACTACAAGCCAGAGAAGTGCAAATATCCAACACGAGTTTACTTCTACCCCAGTTGGCCCATCACCTTTGTTTTAATTCCTGAAACACACTCTGCAGTACTTTGGGGCCTTCAAACCTGTTTTCTCTGGCCTTTACCTGCCAAATGTGTGTTGTGTGTGAATCTGATTTTTGAATTATTCAAAATTAGTCACTCAAGTCTGTGGATTAATCTAATATATTCAAGCGGCATTTTCAGGAATACACAGAAAAGTCAACAGCTTTGTTGGTGAATTGAAGTAACTCTAAAATTATCGACTACACCAGGACTGCTCAGCGATGCCCAGGTGTACCAAAGAACAGCTTTGTAAATAGATATGTGTGGAAAAAGAGAGGAGGAAGGCAGATGAGAGAGCGAGTTAGTGGGGTGTTGGGCGTGCATGATCCCCTTGACTGGGATCCAGATCCACAGGCGGAGAGCACTGAGCCCGCAGTCAGCACATCACATAAAAGCACCCGGCTTTGCAGGATTGCAAACTCTGAGTTTATGGTTTTTTTCCTGGGTTGTTTTCCTTCCTCGTAGTGAGGACAGGTTTTCTACCATTGTGAGGGGAACACAAAAGCGTCGACCATTATCACAGCCGTAATCGACCATTACAGTTTGTCTCCCACTAGACTACTTCTTCAATGCAGGACAAAAAGCCTCCCAAACAGACAGCGTGTCCTGGTTTTAAACAACGGGGTGGCTCATCATGCCAGCTTAAACCAACAGCTTGTAAATTGAATCCTGTGGCACACAGTCAAGTTTACAATGTTCAGTGGAGCTTTGCCACTATCAAGCAGCCAGCAGAGCCCCGCACTGACCCCGAGGCTCAACAACACCTGGCTCTCGCCTGGTTGTTCACAGGCGAGGATCCAGCCCTAAATCAAGTCTCTGCATAGCAAATGCATTTCATATCTGGCATGAGCCATGCGTCAACATGACAGAGTTTTTGTTTGTTTGTGTTTTTCAGTTGTTTTTTTTTAGAGACATTGCACATCGTTTTGATTTACGTGAGTATTTTTCACAGTGAGTCTAATTCACCTCATTTGCAGGCTTTTTCCTGTCAATTAGATTATTGACGGTTGCAGCCATCAGCACAGAGACAAAGAAATTGTAACGTGATTTCAGTGTTCACGCGCGCTACGGTCAAGCTGTTACCTGAGTGTGCACGCTACGCCTTGGGTGGCTGGCGTAGCGTGGGGGGGGGGTGACAGACTGGTGACAAACATCCACTTGCACAGTGAAATTATGTGCGACAGCAATCACTTCACATCCCACAGCTGAGCAGATGGACTGTGTCATAGAATATAATAGAAGCATGGTTAAATCTACCGCTAGGACCATTAAGCCAGCAAAAAAAAAAAAAGGAAAAAAATCGTGCAAAAAAACAAGATTAGGCGGTGCTGCGTTCAGGAGATTGATGGAGAATTAATCTGTTGATCATAGCAACATTTTTTTGTCATCCATTTATTTTAAACACATCAATCCATCCTTCAATCAGCGCTCTCTTCAGAACGTTCTACTTAAAGTGCTGTGGTCAAATGGGATTACGATGGACTGGTTCACATATGGCCCTTGCTGGTCTTCCATCCCGGTTGGGGATGTAATCCCCGACCCCCCACCCCTTCTGCCCTGCCCATGTGTGTCAGTATGATGCCACATTCCAGTACTATCAACACCCTTTCCCCGCACATAGACTCTGTGAAATGTCTTTATCAGTGAATAGTCTCCGTCCTTAGCCTCTCTCTTCCCCAGTGTCCGACCAGGGAGTTTTGATATAGTATATTTGGTGGATTGGGGCGGAAGAAATGGACTTGCAAGGAGATTACAGTGAGAGAAGTAGAACAACAACAATGTATGGATTACAGGCAGGATTTGTGTGAGGAACACATGATATCCTCTCTCATCCCTTTATCAGATTGGCCGTGATGGAGAGGCAGTAGTGGCTGGGAGCACAGACGAGTCGGTCTGGAGTCATTAAAACAGGGCCAGATCAGGACAGACACTGATGATAGGGGTTCAACTGATTCAGTCGAGAATCGCAAATTTGAATATTCTTTTCCATCTAACGAGAGAAATTAAATAATTGCAGCAATTTATGTTGAAACATGGTCTGATTCAGTGATTTTGTATAATTAAGCTACTTTTCATATCTTAAGACAAGTGCTGCCATTTCACTTTCAATCACTTGTTCCTGAAGCAAAGTGCCACAATCTAAAAGAAAATGGTCTTTTTTTTCCTACTTTTCTACCTTCTGCCATTTATTCATTTTCTGTGTGACAGGTCACCTGATCGATGTAAAGGGTATACAGTTTTACTTTAAATTCATTTTCATTGTGCACAACAGCTTTTTTATTCCAGTCTGCACCCGCATGCCTGTTCTTGTTCTATGTAACACGGAGTGACAACCGAAGGAAACCCGGGGTGACGTTTTACAGGAGCAGACACCAGCTCTGAATTCTTAGTATGGACCTCAAAGCGGTGGTGAGAAGACAGAAGTAATGGCTGACAGGGGAAAGTAAGAGGATAAACAGAGAGAGGGGTTATTTGCCGGTAGACAGGCCGCTGTTAGGGACTACATTTTCAAACAACTGCTGTGAGTTCACAAATCAGCGCTGACCGGCTGCTGCTGCTGGTGTTTGTGGCCGAGGCCACTGACCTGCTAGGGCAGGTGTGCTGGTCACAGTAATGAGATCAGCTGTAAGCACAAAGAACGCCACGGCCGGACCGAAGGTCTTTTCATCTCATGTGTCTTCTGGTCCCATCTGCCCTGTTCTTGTTACAAGTATTGCGGTACTAGAATCTGTCATTACCGTGTGTACCACTAGAGGCTGCTGTTGCTCAGAAAAATCTTTATTCTTCATTTCATTAGAAATGAGACGATGTAAGTAAATCAACCAAATGTCTTGTTTACATCAAAACTCACTTTGCCAGAAGATGGCGTGATCGAGAGAGTCTCTTAATTTATTTTATTTTTTTTTTGAGATTACACAAGAACTCAGAAATCTATTTTTGGAACTAAAACACAAACAAAAACATTTACAGCCCTGTATGACAACACCAAAAAGCAATTTTACTGCAGTGAAGGAGGCAAGACTCAAACCTCAGCAGTGGAGGAATTATTATGTCATTTAAACTAAAGAGACATAAAATCTATGTTTCAGCCCTTGAAGACAGAGGAATCAACAGCGTGTCTCTTTTGGTTATCTGTGCAGAGAATCAACATGCTGTCTGATGGCCTGTGTTCCTGTGAATCCACCTCTGACAGACTCAAACCAACGCGTCGGGTTCCGTCTCCAGTCCGTTGCTGACTCACCTTCTCACAGTGCTGTCCTCCCACAACTCTCCCTTCCCCTGTCTTCTCAAAATAACCGCCTTTGCCTACAATTAATCTATCAGTAAAAGTAAGCTTGGATGTCCAGTGCAATGCCACACAAAGATGATGTCTGGGGAACAGAAAACAGAGCGAAGAGGCGAGCTGGAGAGAAGAGAAGAGAGCAACTAAGACATGACGGAATAATGGAGATAGAGGACAAGGGAAGGGAGCAGATCCAACAGGAGGATGCCATGACAATTACAGCCAACGTCAAAGTGGAACCCAGTTTCTGGGAGCTATCTATTGTTCAGTACATGCGACAGTAAATACCTTGTTTCTGTCGCCAGACGTCATTGTAACCACCACCGCCACAATGGAAACCCTGATGAGCACCACATTCAATTGCTCTCTCTTAATAAAATCCCAGAGTTCCCATTACACCCAGACACAATGGGCCTCTGGCCTGGCCCCTGATTGAGTTCCTACTGTGGGAACTATAATAGGCACCAAACCCCTTCCTCCCACCACTCTCACTCCTTTTACTCTGCTTCCCTCCCCCGCCTTCCCCAACCCTAATCCAACTCCTTCCCTTTTCTCAGCTGTCACTATTTGTCACAAGTGAGTGAGTCAGTGTTCAATCTTTCTCTTCTCCTCTCCTCTTCCCTTCTGTTTCTGTTTCCACCTTGCAACATTTCCTCTTGCACAGTGGAAAGAAATAAGGTTCCTCGGGCTGCTATTGATCTGATCGATCAGTGGCTACATTTAGAGTGTCACCCCACCTTTTGATGCTAGGCACATGTGTGCGGTGGCTTTGGTAGGTGTAGACAGAGTCTTTCAAGGAGCAGTGCTGATTGTGAAGGATCTTGAGGGGGTCTGCTGAAAGAGTCATGGGGGGGGTTGAATTCTTTTCACTGGTGAAAGGGCAAGGTACCACTCAGAGGCTGGTGAGTCCGTGATAACGATAATTTACTTTGCGTAACCGAAACTTTCTCCAGCAGTGAAAATGTTTCCTGAACATCCATTTATGACACATCCAACCAGGGTCAGTCTGACCCGTTACTGTGGTTGTGGTCAAGATGAACTGGTGAACAGTACATTGAAGTACTATGAAAACATGGCTGTTAATCCATGCAGGAACATGATCTTGGCCTCTGCCTAGTTTTACGGTTTGATCTACAGCTACATCACCCTGTGCTGGATGAGCAACATTTGCATCAAGTGGAGATCAAGTCATGAATATGCAAATGCACATGCGTCAAGCGCTCTGTCAACTTGACGTACCGTATCCGTCAAGGCACTGCTCAGGCTGATCACCTGCTCTGATCCATCGACCTCACATCCTTTGTCAGAACCAAGGTGTCATAACGCACCTTTAAAGACAAGTCACTGTTCACCAGGAGCGCAACTAATAAGCAATTATGTCAATTATGACTGCTTGTTTTATAGTCTTATAGCTTGAACACTAGATGTCTGACAAGGAAATGCTAACTGTCTCCGCAGGGTGAAAACTCTCAAAGCTTGATATTCGTTCAACATGCACTGATGGTCATGAGCCTCATGTTGGGGCAGATCAAATTAGATCACTGGAGCTAAAGTTTCCTCTGTAAGTTAGCTGGTCTGTGCTGCTTGGTTGAGATGCAAAATGCAACATGACACTTGTCCTCCGGTTGCCGAGTGACGAGCCCCGTAGAGACCACCCGGTACGACCAAGGCTTCTTGCTGCAGTAGTGACTCAGTGTTGCTTTCATAGGAACAAACTAACATGACCACATGATGTTCTTAGGCTGGTTGGTTGGTACAATTAAACATTGTTCCTTTATCGCTTTTTCTTCGTGGCGTGATTTTCTCCATCGGTGCGTGTTTTCATCATGCCTTTGCAACTTTTTTGAAAGAATGCTTCGGTTAAACAGGTGTGTGTTTACTCCAAATTAAAGGATGCACATAAAACTCAGATTTGATTACTGAAATTCTGCTGGCTTGCAGGTACTTTGAGAGCCCGCTCCCACTTTGTAGTGGATCAAACAAGTAATTTTCTGTTCCTTGTTGACTTGTAATGATAGAATGAAAAACATTATATAAGTATATGCACAGTAAATTATACCAAGACACAAACACATACATGCATATTCTGACCCCGGTGTATAAATACACACACACACACACACACACACAGCGGTACATAGACACAAATGCCCCGTCAAAGGCGGTAGCCTATTAGCGACATTTTGATTAGCTGTTTTCTTGATGTGAGTCAGGTAAACTGATGCACACCCTGCTGCTGTGTGACTCCGTTAAAGGTCACCAGCCGGTGGCTGTGCTCCTTCTGCACCTCACTTACTTCCTTGGCAGAGCTCAAACGCCCCCTGAGAGGAGAAACAAAATTAAGAAAGCTTGTATTCACTCGCCGGCGTCATGTGGAGGCCGCACATGTACCCCCACAGAATATACATGGAATAACAAGCAGGGATCTTTTAGAACACACACACACACACACACACACACACACACACACACACACACGCACACGCTGTTTTACACCTTTTTTTTTTTTTTTTGTTCTTTTTTGATAACAGCGTGGCTCCCAGATATTGCTTTTTTTTCCTGGCAGGGATCATTTCAGATTTTTAAGTGAGAAATAGAATCAAAATATGTATTCTGACAATGTCCAGTCTGCTGTTTATCTTCAGTGAGACTGTTTCATGTGTTGTCAGAGTGAGAAGAAACATCTGCATCACGAGTTCTGACAGCCAAGCATCAGCTGCTTCTGTCATATTAATTTCATATGGACGACAACATGGACGGCCTTTGAGGCAACTTCATTGAATTTTGTCCGGCCTTACTTATATACGACTCACATGGTCGACTTGCATATGCGAGGGGACTGATGCCATGACGATAAGGGTGCCACATCAGTCGGGTGCCATGCTTTATTTCCCCCTCGATAAATCCGCTCAAGTTTTCACATCTCATCCCTGCACCACGATGACAGGCCAACAGGAGGGGTTCAGCCCAACACACTGCAAAGATAGACAGCTCACGCTGATAATAATTCCACTGTTGCTCATGCTGAAGCATGGGCGCGTCCTTCTCATTTCATTGGACAGCGACGCAGACACAGGGAGTGAGAGAGAAAGAGAGAGATGGAGGAAGAGAATGAGGAAAGGTGGAAAGAAGGAGGCCGACTGCCATCCAGTCGAGGGGAAAAGCATGACGCTAATCCCTGCAGCACCCCGCTGCGGCTGCTTAGACTGTCAGACACAAACCAATGTAGACAAAAAATATAAATCAGGCACATAAAGAAACTGTTTACATGGTATGGTCTGAACTGCAGTACGTTTTGCAATGGACGAGCATCTGATAAAAAAAAAATGACAAATTGAGGAGTGAAACTTAAAATGTTGATTTAATTGAATGTATCAGTGTCCTCAGTCTCAGTGAAGTCCTGGCAATGCCTGAGTCCTAGAGTCAAAGCTGAGGTGGACGTCTTCAGTATCTGACGTCTGATGTCGTGACATTTGAGACTTGACACTTTATCTCCACTCATTCGTCACTCATCACATCACTACTACACACTACTGTGTGCACAAGTACGTGACGAAAACCTGATACATGTGGTGCGATTGGAGGTTGAACCTCCATTAATTATTCAATAACTGATCACGTTTAGCTTCAATATAAGCCAATAAACTGAATTTAAAATGACACAATATCTGATTTGTGTTATAAAACAGTGACGTTGACGTCAATCCTCAATCCGAACCTGAACCCTGGTGAGATCGAGTGGTGAAGAGAAGAAACATACATGAATGTGGGTTTACGAAAAGAACTGTCGAATAAACGCATTGTATCAGGAGAGGAGTAAAAGCAGACTAAATAATTGATGCTGTGTTTGTGAGGGACTCCTACAGTGTGAAATACAGACAGCAGAGTGCAAAGTACATAAACATGACATTCTCTGGCTGATATGAGTTGGATTAGATCTGAGTGGATCAGGGGGGATGTGGAGGCACGCTGGTGAGAACAGATCACCAAGATTGAAAATGGATTTCCAGCACTTCTTAATGGGATATGGACACGCGTTCGGAGATAAGACGCCACAAATGAAAATGGGTCAATTGTTCTGCAGGTTCTGCAGGTTTAGCTTGTGATTAAGAAGCTTACGTTCCACGTGGAGCAACAATGGTAAAGTCACACAGCAGCCCACTTGTACTCAGCATGGCTGATCCCTATTCTGTCCTTCTTAAACTTTTATGTTTGGAACGATGGAACTTAATTTCTGAAGGCGGCAAATTCTTGTAACTCAGATCTTACAACAAAGCGCAGTATAATTTGTCTCATTTCCAAACCAAAGACTGCTCTAATGAAGGTTTGTGCATGTACGCTTCTGCTTCCACCGCCTCATCCTCCATTTTCAGAAGATAGTGATTAGAGCCGGGCCACTTAGGCCGGAGCTGCTGGGCTGATATCGATTGATCAAACCTGGCCTCTCAGTTCTAGAGAAGAGTGAGGGTTTGAGCAAAGTCTTCTGTGCCTCTCTAATGAAAGGCAGGCAAAGCTCACTGCCTCCTTTGATCCAAGCGGGATTAAAATGGTGTTACACATGGCTGTGGAAAGATCAGGGTCGTCTGATTCTCTGTACGGCCGATACAACGCTGGGAAAGATACGTAGCCGACTGCCGCCGAGTGTGAGGGTGGGTCAGTTCAGTGACGGGCCAGGAGTTGATTCACTCAGACCACCTGCTTGCACCATGGCCGACCACCGTCACCACATGCTCGCCTGTACTGGTTTCCTAACAAACCTGCCTCTATTTCGGGTCGTTGCCTCCTGTGCTTCACTGGTGTTTCCTGTTTTGTTTTTTATCAACGGTTGTCTTTGCGATGCATCACAAGCTGACGGCAACAAACCCGAACCTGACATTCTGACGGGTTTGAAGAGACCAGTTTAGAATCAACAAGATTGTTTTTCAGCGTGCACAGCGGCGCATTGGACGCCAATTTTGAGGAAGTCCTGAAATACACTGATCAACTTGAAGCCAGGCTTTCAATAATTAAGGTTGATTTGCTTTGAGAGAAAACATTTTCGACGTCGCTGGTAGGGTGGAAGGCTTTGATACAGCCAAGCAGCCCTCATCAAACTTTTAGATGTAGAGAGAGTAATTGACATTTTTCCCAAGTTGGCAGGCAGAACCGCATTCGCTTTGCCAAGTGGGCCTTCAAGTTTGTGCGGTCAGTCTCTTTATTTCTCACTCTCCTGTGTGTATCTTTCACACACACACACGCGTGCTGTCTGTCCACTGCCTTGTCAGTGCGATCTCTTCGATAGATTTCTCCCGCAGCTCACAGTTGAAACATTCAATTAACTGAACCACGCTGTGAAATATCTATCAGATCAGGATGCGGTCATTTTTCAGAGTGCAGACGACCAGTGTTCGCAGTTGATTTACGCACGCGTTGGATTTATCTCTCACACACGTACATGCAGGCAGACACTTAAGGTGATGAAGCAGTCGGGCAGATGCCGTTCAGGCTCTGGGGCAGTGCGATATGTCCGCTGACACGTGGCTCCGCTGGTAACAGTCTTCTCTGCCCCTGTGCATCACTGTTTGTGCAGCCTGCGGGCTGTCTGGAATTACATTATGCTAAAGCCAGAGGGAGTTTTGTGCAGCTATGTAACACATACTGATACTCTCGTACATGTATGTTTCCACCGAGAGAAGGCGGAGTTGTAAAAGAGACACTGATAGCCGCTGGCAGAAACTGTAGCTCCGTCTGATCTCTCTGTGGAAGCGTTGTGCAGGAGAGAGTGAAAACAGTGGCATCAGACAGAGAACAGCCTTTTTATGCTTTGTTCACCCTCCTTGACTATTAAGCTGCAGACCAGGAGTTCCATAGAAAAGCCAGAGATTATCGCCTAGTCAAACAAAAGTTGCAATCGGGAATGAATCGATAAATCAGCAGACACTTTGGGCGGTTTTGAATTGTGTAGCTGTTGTGGTGCGTGGGGTTGATTGAATTTTATCAACCTACAGAACTTTCACTGAGGATTACAACCTTGCATGGGGAAAAAAAAAGAAGAAAAAATCAGCCCTGGAGAGAAATAAAGGAGGTGTGTTTTGAATGTATCTCACGTTTCGTGCTCCATACTGATTCACAGCTCACTTTCTGTCACTCAGCCCGCCTTCCTTGTTGCTCTCCAGTGTATGCAGAGACTGAGCAACATTGTGTTCATATTCCATTATGCAGGGAATTTGCCTGGCCCTCTCACTCCAACACCCCCCACCACACACACACACACACACACACACACACACACACACACACACACGCACACACATGCTTTACCTTTTTACCTGTAAAGACTTCCCGCAGCAGATGCTGTTATCTCCCAGGCTTTCAACAGCCTGTCACATCCACTAGCTGCTCCCTTCTTCAAAAGCCGCCTCCCACTACCTCGCTGGATGCACTCCCTGCAGCTCCAGACACCTGCTGGGAGGCACAGCCGGTGATGTCAAACCTGGACAACTGTGAAAAAGCCAGAGAACCAACACAAGGGTCACAATGATTGAGGGAGGGGATGGAGCATATGAGTGAAAACACTGAGTGGTGCCACTGCAATAAGGCTGTTATTTATTTTTTTGCCTTCAGTTTCCAAAGCTGACTTCATTGATTTTTCTAACCTGACACACAACCACAGTGGAACCTTCCATCGTCCTATAGATTGGAATTGATTACCTTGAGGCTTTCTTGTCCTGTAAATATTTGCAAGGCTTTATTGATTCCATTAGTGGCTGGCAATGGTATATGGTGTGTGACAATGTGGTATGGATGGTTGCTGTTTCTTATACTAAACTAGGGCTGGGAGGCTGATAATTAAGGTCTTGTTTCACTCAAATACCTTTGTGTACAACTATTGTGAGGCAAATGGTCACTTATCAGTATGCGGGACACTTTCTGAAAAGCTTGTTCACGATGAGTTCACATTAGTCTGTTCATCCATTTTACACCGAGAGGATCCATACTTTGTTTACCGCCAGATGTTTCTGCATATAAAAGTCTCGTAGGCAGTAATAGTACACTCCATATTTTATGCATATGCATATTTTAATTTTATATTGTAAAGTTAAAGAAAGCCTGCACATCTTCTCCACACACAAACGCAATGCTATTATGCAACACTGGTTGTTGCATTGCAAGGTGGGTTGCAACCTTGACGGTTTTCTCTCTTTTTTCGGCGCTTGCTGATTAGGCTCAGTGCATAATCTAGTCTGTCAACACATTCAGTTTGACAGACATTATTATTTTAGAGCTAGCGCTATAAACAAGAAAAGACCATGGAATGTAATTCCTGGCTTTGATCTCAGATTAGAAGGTGTGAAAAGCCTGATAAAGACAAATGGAAAAGGCCAATACTCACACGGGGAAAGCTCAGACAATGCTCATATATAGGCCAGTGATGTGCACCGGGTATAGGCGGTAGTTTTTCCAGCTAATCTGAGGGAGAAAGGGGGCTGGGATTGGGAATGCACTGCTGAAGAACACTGGAGCGAACTGGCTGGACCACGCACTGCTGCTTTGTTAACCCTCATCTCCTCAAACACAAAGACTATTTTCAGGCAGCCAATCCATGGCAGAGTGGGAAACTGCAGCCCCGCGAGCCCCTAAAAGCCTTCATGACTTTTTAATCGGTGGCTCAGAGCTGTGCGTCCGGCGGTTGGAGAGTGGACCCCACTGCCAGGGCTCCGCTCCATGGAGGCGTCAAATCCCCCCCTGCTTGAATCTCAGCCTGTCAAAGCAGTCAGGCATAGAGGCAGCGGATGGGTGGCATCTTAAGGTGAGAGAAACGAGGCGGTGGTGGAAAGTAGCGGTTTGCAGTTGAGAAGTGGAGAAAGAAGCCAGGAGGGAATGTTTGTGAAGGGGAAATGCAGACAGATAGTATAACCCTGTTCCAAAATATCAATGTCTGAAATATAAAAGAGTTTGTTTCGAGTAGTTGGAGGAATGTGTGTGTGTGTGTGTGTATACGCTTGGTGCGTTCAGGGGCAACGCAGCGTTTGGAATTGATGGATTGTTACAGCATACCAAACAGAGTGGGAAAGGTGGGTGGTGGATTTTATTGGAGAGCTGGAAAGGTTTTGTGATGAATAATAGTCATGAGTGAATTGGTCATTGTCAGAGCCCTCCAGAGCCTATTGAATCAGCCAGGCTACGGTTTTACAATGAGCTTCAGCCAAGAAGATCAGCCTGTTGGCTTGTAATAGATGGAATGTGAGTTGAGGGAGGCAGGAGGTACAATAGATGAGGCAAGCTCTCATTGCTGTAGCGGCATTTGTCTGTGGGGAGATGGGCCTCAGGAGAGACCTGTGTTCCACCCACGCTGCGCTGAGATCACAGAGCAACACACACAGGTACATGCACACATAGGATGAGACTCCCGGCAAAGTAAATGCACTGCAGAGGTAGCATGCGGGCTAATGATGCCCTGTTGACCCATCACTAATGATTTCCCTCAACCCAACCAGCAACATGATGGGCTTTGATCTCTCTGTCATTAGGGGACTGCGGGGAACATGCACGTCTCTTTAATCTGATGAAGAATTCCAATTTACATGAATCAACGTCCCAGAAAGATCCATGTTTACAAGCTTGCATCCACATACAGTGCATTGCAACGCATGCACATTAGGAAACACCTACTGTACGTTTACTGTAGACAACAGACGCGCAAGTGTGCCATTTTACACTTGCGCATGCATGCAGGGGAAAAGCAGAAAAAAAAACTTGGATGCATGACAGAGATTAAACATGTCATTTTCTTGCAAAGGCAAAAGAGCAGTAATAAATAAAACAGATGATTTGTTCAAATCCAGAGTCGTAAATCCACCGCATTATATGTGTATTAAAGCATATTACTTAGCGTGGCGTGGTGCGTGTTAAAGTGCTTCTAATAAAATTCTTAAGTGCCTGCAGGTAAGTGCCTGCAGGCACTTCAAAGCTGCGGCACATCTCAGAGCAGTATCTCCTCAGTGTCCCACTAATGGGACTGATGTAAATATGTTCATTTGTGAGTCTTCCCTCCAATTTAGCACTGCTCATATTGTAGATGAAGATTATCCAGGGATTATAGGGTCTGAAAAAAATACTATTTGATGTGTATTTATGCACGGCTTATAGATGTAGTTATATGGAATTGGGTCCCATCATGAGACTACGAAAGAAAAAAAAAAAAGCAAGCCCAACTCTCTCCCTCCTCCCTCGTCTGGCTTCCTGTCAGGTTGTCATTTGTTGATATTCATTTCTAAACATGTAAATTTAACAGACGTTTCTGATGCAAATGGCGGTCATAACTCAGTGTGGTGTGAGGGGTAACATTAAGCTTTCAAATCACTCAAGCCATTATTTGGGTGCCTGTACGATGCCATATTTGCTTGATCGTTTGCGCACGCTGTATTTCAAAGCGGAAACTGTCACCGCCTCTGCTTTTTACATCCTCACAAGGGGAGAAAGTTCAGAAAATCACCAACAATTGTCTTTTTTTTATTTAACTTGTGTGTTAAGAGCAGTGGCGGGGACATTTCAATAACATAGCAAGGGGAAAAAATGAATACATTAACGTGACAGAAGATGGAGTTCCTATTTGAATGTATAAAATGTCTAACGATAACCTCCGGGATACACCTGACATTGTGTGAGGACTAAAATTGCTGCGGTCGTAATTTCCTTTATTTTATATAAAGACCTCGTGCATATGTATAAGTCCGTGTCCAATAATAGCACTAACCTTGGTTTTTCTGCAGATTCCAAACTTCTTTAAACTTCTCAGAGCCTCAAATGTTCCTGCTTGCGGAGGGCACATGCAGGGAGCTCGGATCCAGGATGGGACTGAGGAGACTTTCCCCGACAGCAAAGTTCTTAATCTCTGCTCTCAACTCAAATGGGAGAAAACAACCACGGCGACATGACGGCAGCAGCGCTGACAGCACTGTTAGCTCAAGTGTAGGATTAAGGCAGGAACAGAGAAACCTGATGGGCCTCGTATATCAGAGAGCATTGTTGGTGCAGAGAGCTGTGAATTGTGTTTGTGCCATTGGAACTGGTTGATGACTGGACGAGCAGATGATCAATGTTCTAGAACGAAGAGGAGGAGTCAAGATTGGGCTCTGGCCTTTCAGGTTTATCTCTATCACGTAATAATTTGTTTGCTTGCATGTGTAATTACACACCGGATATTGCTTGGCACATCCTGAACAAGGTGTATTTCACACGCTTAAACCCCCCCCCTCCCCCCGAATGATTATGTGGAGTGAGCGCAACAATTAGTACTTTTCCTGTTTCCAGTTCAAGTTGCTTTTCACTCAGCACCGATAATTGAAATGAGCAATGTGGTGTGAAGCCGTGCGAGGACCAGCCAAAAGCTTCCATAAGCATAATGTCAGGGTGCTCAGATCCCCGTCTGCCTGCTGCCGTAGCGCTAACTGTCTTGCTTCACACAATGCCACAGCTCTGTGTTCCTTTCTTGTCCGGCTTCCTGCTGTGGGGGATCATGCACTTCAGAGGCAGGGACAACGTGAAGAGGACACTTGGAACTGTGTGGATGCTTTGTGAATGCCTTGTGCAATCTTGGCTTGGAACTGGAGGTTCCATCTGAAAGAGGTCGCAATCGCACCGCCTCAAAGCAGGACTTGCTGCTCCAGCGTGAATGAAGCGAGGAAGTAGCGGTCACAGGACCCGTCAGCCCTGTGGTGAGAAGACGCAGCGATGTGACAAAATACACATACGGCTCTCACGTTCCAGAGGTCTCAGCCCTGATCGATCCCGCTGCGCGAAATAAGACGCTTTACAAAGTCTAAAAGTCATTTATCATCAGTCCTACCTGCTGCCTCAAATCTGTTTAACCATATGCTGCGAGGCACCTGAGTGCAGGAAGCACCGACTCAAAGATGTTCTTCACTGTCGACATGGCGCTCCTCACATCTGCTAGTGGAAGGACGGACCGGCAGACAAGGCGTGTAAATGGAATGAAGGCCAGATAATAATTCTTTTCTCTGTCAGCTGCTTTCTGCCAGTAGCGTTTACTGCAGACTACCGCCACTCACCACCGCTGATAAGAATCACAGTCGCCAGACATTCCAGACGCATATATATTACAACGGCAGAAGCCCTGATACCTCGCACCGAGCAAATCACTATTAGCATGCCGGTGGTAACGCTCCCATTGGGAGGAATTGAAGGGGACTGGCGGTGGGAGAGCAGCAGGGATTGGACGTGGCCGTTTGAGTCCGTGCCAAAGTGACAAAGATGAGCGCACATACACACTGTTTTAATTGTATTGTCACTGTACAAGAATACAAAGAAATGCTGTTTGGCAGCATCTCTCGTATAGCAGCTCCGTATAGAAGAGTCACAAGAAAATATAGTCAAAAAAGAGTAAATTGCAGTTTCTATGTTAAATATAGTCTTAAAGGTGTAGTCTGCATTTGTATGCACATACAGCACAGAAATACATGGATACACACACACACAGCACCTATTTCTTGACCAAGACCCTTCATGCAACATACCCCAAAAAGAACTGATACAGTATGTGTACATGAATAATAGATAATAATAGAAAAAGCTTTTATTGTCATTGCACCAGTTACAATGCAATTGGAAATAGTACAAAGACACACACACACACAGAAAAAAAACAGCTGATACAGGGATCCTTGAGCCGATGCGTCGCTGCCCGCTGCCATCTTGGCAAGACAGTAGGATATATTTAGATATTATAATGGCAGGGAGAGTCCAGATTTAGTGCGTCAAGCGGTTCTGAAGTCGTCCTCTGTGATAGCTTCATCTTCATGGAGCTGTCCACAGAGGTCCCAGGACGGACACGCACCTGAAAGGCGCTGCGTGTCTGATCATCTCCGTCACGTGAAATCACATTTCCCCCACCATACCATCTACTAATTAGGATCTAATTATCCAGGCTAGTGTAAACAATCGTGGCAGATGGCGTAGCACGCAGTATTAACTCTAATGACCCGGGGCCCTGTGGAATTAACATTTCAGCGTGTTTGTTTATTTTCCTCCATTAGTCTTTTGCCCTACTTTCTAAATTCACGGAGGCCTATTTCCAACCTTTTCATGCCTTGAGAAAGAAGCCGCCTCTTATTCCCAGCGCTGCTCTCGTCGTTTTTTTATTTGCTCTTTCTTCTACTTACTGTCGTTTATCTGTTTTTGTGTTCCTTTCTCTTGTTCTCGCCCCCCCCCCCCTCCACCCTCCAAAACAATGTCAATTAGCTCTCACAAAGATCAAGTGAAAATTTGTTACTACCCCCCCCCCCCCACCACCACCACCACCACCACCCACCAGTTCTCAACCCACCCAACCACCCGCAACCATTTCCCCTCTTCCCCTGTGGAATTCTGACAGAGGGAAGTCAAAAAGATGTGATCTGCTGCACAAAACCTGATTCCTGCCTCTGAAGCGTAGCAGCCATCTGCCACACGGGGAAGTACGACTGTGATGTCAGTCACATGCACTTCATTGGTTGGCAGCGCCTGAATCATTTCCCATTGTTTTCTGCCTTAAGAGCTCTTCAAACTCTCCTTATGACAAAACTATTCCATATTTCCCGTCCATAAAAAGTAAAGAATTGCCATAAAACTTGGCCTACATTTCTAAGTAGACGGATTGATGTTTGCTCCAAGAGTCTGCTCAGAGATCTGTGATACAAGACAGAATCCTGGGCTTATCTTTAACAAAGCTGCAATTCCCTCGGTCTATTCCTTGGTGATTGCAGACATAACTTTCTTACATCTAGCTACACTTGCTACAGTTGTTCAGCCGTGGTTTCTCCACTGCACCACTGTTGGATACGTCTGAGAGACGTGATGCTGCAAAGAGCGTGGAATGCTGGCTGTGAGGTCCCACTAATTGACAACAGACCTTGTTCCTGTGCTCCTCTCCGTGCCAGGAGCTGGACTCACTAATTGTACGCTCCTGGATGTCACAGACATGATACTTTCTGTTGCTAGTGGCTCTAAAACACAGTGCTGAAGTAAAGAACTCTGTTAGAAGAGATGGAGAGAGAGCTCAGATGGAAAATGGGAAGAATTCCAAAATGAAAGGGTGTGTATTGGTGTGAACTGCCTGCTGGAGTGTGTGTCCGGATAATTCAATCTGCTGCCCACTGACTGGCGCCCCGCTCCGTCTTCACTCCTAATTAAATCTACATTTGTGGGCTAGATGATACTGCTTCTAATTGTGTTGCTGTAGCATCAGATGCATAACACACACACACACACACGCTGCGTCCCAATGAGTGGGATCCCAGACATGTCACCGCGGTACATTACACTTCGATTAATCACATTAATCACGCTCGAATTAACCGGTGGTGATCCAGTAGACACAGCTGGGATGCAGACGGTATTTTACTGCAGAACTGAAAACAGACACGTCACGCTAAAGTACAAAAAACACCACCACCACCAACAACAACAACAAGAAAATCCATATTTCCACAACATCTCATCCTCTGAATCGTCAGAATGTGAAGAGCATGTCACCTGGGCTGTGAAGTCTATATTGCCACAACAGAGCTCCCGGGGATCGTAGACAGTGTGTAGCCCGACTGAACAGCAGGGCAACATGATGTAGGGCCTATAAAACATGGGAAGGAGGTTGAGGGGAGAGATTGAGCTGTGATGGAGTGGCATACAGCATGCAGATGCTGATCCATGAGCCATTCTCCAAACGGATGTAGGGTGAGATTGTGGCTCTCCATCTCTCTTCCCTGTCTTTCAGACTTGGCCTGCTTGTTTGGCTCCCGCTTTAATGCGTGGCTTCACCTTGCCTCCTGGTGCTGGAGGACGCCCCTTCTCTCTTTTCATTTCTCTTTCTCCC